>NW_026899056.1:0-71350 GCF_033153095.1 Gastrolobium bilobum
ATTTAAAATCTGAATATTTGCAGGACTTGTTTGTCAGCTGAATGCAAAACCAAGAATTAACATTCTTTTTTGCTAGGATTTATTTTTTATTCACTTCCATTGCATGTGAAAAAACTTAGTTACTTTACTGATTTGTCATTCTTGCTTAATGATAGTTTAATAAGTTTACACTGATAGTTGATCAAATTTAAACTCTTTTTTTTATGTTGAGGGCCAAAAGGATTCAAATCTAGGTGTCTGGAATATAATTTCAGTTAAAAGGTTTAGGGGTTTCAATTTAGTCTGGTTTGATAACCCGAAGATTTGGAGGTAAAGTACAGGTTAAAAGTGAATGAATTGCTCGTAGATATTTATATGTGAAGCAATTTTCAGTTGGAAGGTTACTTGGCATGTTTTGCTGCGAGTTTCATAGCTATTGCTTTGGATATATACCAATCAAATATTCATCCATGTTTTGAAAGCAAAAATTCTTCAAAAATTCTAAATTGCAATTCTGCTGACACATTATAGTAGTTTCCTAAATTACACCCAGTTTTCAAACATTGCTATCTTTTGATCTTAAGAAATGACTATTTGACTAAATTTGTACTTCCATCTGAAAATTTAAATCACATTTGACGGGTGAGAATCTAGTCATCACGATTCAGGACTTGTATTAGCTGAATATTCCACTGTCTTCTCTTGATTTTAGACTCCTCTCATCGTTTTGTGCAGGGGAAAGATGGGTGCTTCACTTCACAGATCGTCAAAATCAAAGGCCATTGGAGGAAAACCTCCATATTTAATGGTGTTGTTAATTTTCTGTACATTTTTTTTCTTCAATTTTTTTTTTCTTGTTCTGACAAGCATTCACAATGCAAGTGTTTTTAAGCTAGAAGAGCTTTCCTTCATAAATCATGTTTTGGTAACTGGAATTATTTCCCTTATATAAACTTTTGGAGAATACTTTGCTGTATGTGATGATTATGCACATTGAAGCATCAAAATGTTAATCATAATGATTTTCTTTTTTTGGGATTATGCAGCCTTACTTTGGTATGTTTGGATATGGTGGACCCATAGCATCTATGCATTTGGGGAGGTACGATTTCCTTTAAAAAATCTCCATTATCTAGTTCTGTTTCAAGTACATTCTCAAAATGTATATCTTTATCACTCCCTCTCTCTTATTTATGTTATTTAACATTATAGGCGTGCTTTAGTCTCTTCCAAAACAAAACATGTCAAGAAAGTCTACATGTTGTTTCTTGAGAGAGAAGCTTTGTTAAGTGCATCTAGCTCTAAAATGACATGGAAGGTATGTATGTTTTCCTAGCAATGCATTTGGCGCCTTCATTTCTTCTCTTATTTTTCTGTGCTCTCAACAGACAGTAGCATGTTACTTTTACTAAACATCTTTTTTTTGTCATTCAGACTGATGGTGGCATCAGGGATCCCTCAGAGGATGAAATCAGGGACTCTGATGGAAGCTTTACAAGGGTATATATCATCTATCATCTTTTACTTATTGTAGTCCTCTTATTCATTTTCACCATTGTGGATTTGACGTTTGTCTTTAACCACTTAATCATATAATACTTAAACCATGTAATTATAATAAGCTAAATGTGCTTATCATTTAAATTTATGTATCATTTGGGATCGATAGTTTATTTTTTCTTTTGTTTGCTGATTTTATTTTTTATGTAGACTATCATATTATTATTGGTGTTTGAGCTGAGAATTTTCTACTCTCTCTTTTTTTTAATCTTGAAACTGTCCTGAAAATATTTTTTTTATTTTTTATTTAGACTATCATATTATTATTGGACAAGACTCCTCTAAAACGAGCTTGTCTCTATAGTGAACAAGAAATTGGAGCTTTATACCATTACTTCTACTGCCACCTTCACTGTCATTTTCTTAATGTATTTATGTTTTTGGTTGAGCCCTAGTTATTGTCTTATTTATCCAATTCTATATATCAAGGCATCTGGAAAAGTCTTTTCCCCATCGTACTACTAATGTTATGTTTACACGGGGCAAAATGGTTATATCTTCAATTTTATTCATGAACACATTATATGATACTGTTGCAGGTTGACATTTACGAGCCAAAAGTAAAAGATGTTGACATAAGTAGACTCCAGTGCCACCTAAAGGACATATATTTCCCCTACATTCAGGTTTGGATTCTGCCAATGAATTGAATAAGTCTAACAGATAAGATGAAATCTTTATCTTTTCAAATTTAGGTGTGAGTGTTTAGAAGTTCGTTTTGTTTTTTACTATTGTCAACATAAAAATTGGTATTCAACATTATTTCTAGGTGCCTTTTGAAATGATCTAATCTGCTGCTCTATATATTGTTATATTGATGCTTATTGTAAATATAGTATGTTATGTACAAAAAAATAAGTAGTATGGTAGTCTTTTTATGTTTGTAAATGGAGGATGACGGTTTCTTCCTCTTGCTCCTTTTCTCCCTGTCGCTATTTGAGTTTTTAGTAGGAAATTAGATTTATTTAAGAAAACATGGAAATCAGCTCCTTACAACAGAGGTAGACTTCTAGAATACCTATAACAGAAAAATAAAAGATACAATTGGTCATTGGAGACCTGTAACTTCTCAGGTCCTCACTCAGTTTTTGCCTACTTCTATGGTCATATCTTATTTCGCACATAGCCTCTAACTTCATTACATTTCTTCCCATACCAAGTTTGTTGTTATGGCTCAAATTTCTCTTCCTCACTTACTCATATAGGAGTGCCTAACAATATTCCAAACCCCCTTCCCCCCACCCCCGCGGCCCCAAAAAAAAAATCACTTGTCCTGTTGAAGGGTCTGGGAAGTCTTATACAGCTTTCAAGGAAATCTCGCCATGTCCCATTGCTTGAAACACTCTGTTAAAGAACCTTGAGGTCACCACCCCAAAAGCTAGCTCAAAGGGTGGGAGTGCCTAAGGTCTTATAAACTCCACATTAGTTGCACATACAACCAATGTGGGACTATATATCTCAACACGCCCCCTCACATGAAAGCCCTTTGGGCTTGAAGTGTGGACAATGCAACAGGCTCAGCCTACCTGTGCTAAGAAACGCCACAAGAGAAAGTGGGGGGCGGCGAGGCTCTGATACCATGTTAAAGAACCTTGAGGTCACCACCCCAAAAGCTAGCTCAAAGGGTGGGAGTGCCTAAGGTCTTATAAACTCCTCATTAGTTGCACATACAACCAATGTGGGACTATATATCTCAACACACTCAATGAACCCTAGGCAGGCCAGGTAACTTGAGAGGTCGGAATAAGCAGTCTGGAACTTCTTGGGCAGGATTGACTTGGTGCTCAACCATCCTGTTAAGAGTGTTAGTGTTAATAGTGTAGAAGTCCCACATTGAGTCTGTCTCTTTGTATTCTTCAATTGGTTTGCTATATAATAGCACTAATGTTGTGTAGTTTAATACAACAAGGATTACTATTATTTCCTCTTATATCTATGATATTCAACATGGTATCTAGAGCCTAACAAGAGGAATCTTAATCCGTTTAACTTAGTTCTATTTTCCATAATTTCAATATGGTTATAGAGAGATATCACCCTCCTTGAGGGATTCCCGTTGCTATTTCTTTTTCGGGTTTTTCTTTGTATGCTCTGTGACTGCAGCTTAGACTGATCTGTCACATCAGAAAAGAATGATCCTTGAGAAGTTGTTGGGTTGACCACCGTTGTCGTTGACCGACCACCGTTGACCGCGTCGTCCACCGTTGACAGCCGTCTCCGGCGACTTTTCCGGTGACTTTTTTGATGACTTTCCGGCGACTTTTTCGGCGATCCACCACCGTCTCCGAAGACTTTTCCAACGACCCACCGCCGTCTCCGGCGACTTTTCCGATTCCGCGAAGCTTTGTTTTTCTTTAATCTTCTTTCTTCCCAAGATGGAGTATTTATACGATTCATCATCCATCTTGAGGGGGAGCACTGTCCAAGTTGCTGATGTTGTCTGCGCTGATGTTAATTCCGACACTGAAGTTCCTCTTGAGGGGGAGCACTGTCCATGTTGCTGATGGTCATTCCAGCACAATTGTCTTTGCCGATGATAATTCCGGCACTGTTTAGAAGTTCCTCTTGAGGGGGAGCACTGTCCATGTTGCTGATGGTCATTCCAGCACAAATTGTCTTTGCCGATGATAATTCCGGCACTGTTTAGAAGTTCCTCTTGAGGGGAGCACTGTCCATGTTGCTGATGGTCATTCCAGTACAATTGTCTTTGCCGATGATAATTCCGGTAGTTTAGAAGTTCCTCTTGAGGGAGAGCACTGTCCATGTTGCTGATGGTCATTCCAGCACAAATTGTCTTTGCCGATGATAATTCCGGCACTGTTTAGAAGTTCCTCTTGAGGGGGAGCACTGTCCATGTTGCTGATGGTCATTCCAGCACAATTGTCTTTGCCGATGATAATTCCGGTAGTTTAGAAGTTCCTCTTGAGGGGGAGCACTGTCCATGTTGCTGATGGTCATTCCAGCACAATTGTCTTTGCCGATGATAATTCCGGCACTGTTTAGAAGTTCCTCTTGAGGGGGAGCATCGTCCATGTTGCTGATGGTCATTCCAGCACAATTGTCTTTGCTGATGATCATTCCGACATCTTCCATGTTGATGTTCATTTCGACGCCATTTTTAGCACATTGTTGATTTTTGGTTTCTCATTTAGGAGATTTATTTTGATGTTATGTTACTTGGTCTTTCTTGTAATAAGCTTGTAGCATAGTCAAGGGGAAACCACGGCTGCTCACCAACTGTTAAATGAAATGTCTGAGAGGGATCTTGATGCTGATGTCCTGGTCAGCTCAGTTGTCTTTGCCGATGATAATTCCGGCACCATCCATGCTCTGATGTCCATTCCAGCACTGTCTCTTTATCAGCTCTTCACACTGATGGCCATTCCAGTTGATTTGTTGTACTTAGTCATTTCATTTCGTTGATGTAGCATTGTTGTTTTTGGTTCCTAATGGGAGTATTATTTATGTATCAAGCTTGTAGCATATGATCTATATGCTACAGCTTGAGGGGGAGTGTTAAGAGTGTTAGTGTTAATAGTGTAGAAGTCCCACATTGAGTCTGTCTCTTTGTATTCTTCAATTGGTTTGCTATATAATAGCACCAATGTTGTGTAGTTTAATACAACAAGGATTACTATCATTTCCTCTTGTATCTATGATATTCAACACATCCGATGAGCAGCTGGATAACAATATGATTCGTCATTCTTGACACGACATATGTGGCCATTTGTAGATTGACATAGTCAAACTCGTCATTTGTCAGTTCATGATCAGAAAACTTTCATTATCTGCATAAAATTGTGGAATATCTTAGATTTAGTCACGAGCTTCATGAATCTAACAATTGTCAATGTAACTCATTCGAACAGAAAAATAATCTCTTGCCATTCTTGTTGTGAAAGCCTTCTTCCAAGGTCATCTTGGGGACTCAATAATATAGCAACTTCAATGAACCTATGAACCATCAAGACTACCCATTTTCAACTTCCAAATTGTCCTTTTAGTAGTTCTTTTGTTATTTTTGTCACTTATATTTTTAAGAAACCAAACCTTCAACAAACAAGTAATAAAGATGTAAAAATCCTTACTAAATTTTAATTTAGTCGAGAGTAATTTTGTCATAAACAATTCCATGTCAATGATGAGTTCCATACAGGAGAGTTCATTCTGAATCCCCTTATATTCAATTTATATGCAAAAGTAAAATGATCGTAAGTGACGAAAACTTAATTGTTCGGAGGGTAGCTTGTTACATCACGTGTTTACATTCCCCTATTGTTGAGATATATAAAACCATTAATGTAGCCTCACCCAACAACTTAAGCTTTTGGGTTGAATTGGTTCTTTATATGGTATTAGAGCCTCGTGTCCCGGGTTCGATCCTCATCGCCCCCCACTTTCTTTCTAGTGGAATTTCTTTCTTCGCACAGGTAAGTGGGCCGGTGCATTGTCCATCCTTCCAGGCCAGTGGGCTCTCGTGTGAGGCCAACAGCTTAAGTTTTTGGGTTGAATTGGTTCTTTACACCTATGCATTTCAAATGACCGATAAATCTTCGAACATCCTGATGAAGTAAAAAGCCATGTCTTTGTAATGTTATATATCAAGTAGCTATGATATTTCAATTCATAAATTATCTCAAATACCCAAACACTGATCTTATCATCAATCCAAAAGGAAACCAAGCCATAAATCAAATGCCTAAGTAACAATATGCACTTGCAACCTAAAATCCCCACGTCAGGTCAAGAAGTAGAATATTTCAAGCAATTATCATGAAATCATCGAATGCTTGTTGACAAAAGATGAGGAGTAAAGAGCCGAGCAAGCAATTTCTGGAGCTCAATGCGCAATCAAGCAATTTTCACCTTAGTACCATTCCTTGAGCTAAGCCGTCGAATTGATTTATTAATCTTCAAAAAAACTTATATTTGGTATATTATATTTATACATTTATAATATTTTGGTTTCGCTCACTCCACCTGAATTTGGGAGCACAAACTGGGCCTTTGAGGGGAATAGAGAGGAAACCTATTTCCTAGAGTTTCTTTCTCGTCCCATCAAATTGTTAAACTCCCAAACATTAGTAATACCTGATTGCGTGCTAGTAAAACTGGTTTCAGAATTCATCATTTTTTTTTAAGAAAAGAAGGAACAATTAAGTTGATATGGTGATATGACAGTGACAGTGCTAGCATATATGATTGTGAATTTGCCATAGATAAAAAAATTTCTTCTCTTCAAAAGTGTTTTTGGCAAAATATTGTTCTTCATTGAATTGAATATATCCAGTATGAATTATTTCATTCATGCAGAGTGATGACATGTCTGACGAAGGGAAGACTATTACCCCAACAGAGTTTCAGGTTCTCGCACTAGCATTACATTTTCACTAGTTCATGAATACTATTATAGCTATGGACGGTTGTACATTTACACTGAAGTATCCGATAAGTATTACCAAATTGTATTGAAAAAGAGAGAGATGTAATCCAATAAGTATTACTGCATCACGTCAAATCATAATCAACACTTTTTTTTCCTTTTGCTTTTTCTTAGCTTATTTTTCTTTTGTACGAGGCTATGAGCCTAGCAGCTTTCATATTAAAACATAATTTTACTGTCTCAACTAAGATTTGCTGAAGAATTTTGTCTTACACTTCAATCAAATTTATAGATGTTACTTTCAATTTGTTCAAGGAAAAAAATGTTATTATTTTTCTTGAAATGTGAAAAGCATATTAATGAAATATTATGCGGTATTGCTGTGAAATTTGTTCTTTTATAGGTCAATGAGGTTGATTTGACTGAGATTCAAGGTGGAGAGGTTGCAATCACCAATTTGCATTCTTGCAATGGCCCTGAGTTTGTTTTACAGCTTCATCTTTCCTTAGTACCCGACCATGATGGCATCAAAAGTGCAGGTAACCTTTTCTTATCTTAATGAACACTAGTTCTCTCTAGCAATGTTTAGTGTATGATATATGGTAATGCTATATCATGTGTCTAATATGTTAATACGTTTAATCATTTTATATAATTAACTGCACAGAAATTTGAATGTCTACTTCTACGAGGGTAACTATATTTCAGGTTCAAGAGAATTCCAAGAAGCAAATGCACGCTTGAGGTTTCTATATTTCCCATTCACAGAGGTAACGAACATAGTATACAGTACAAGTCTATCCTAGATCTCATGTTCTAGACCAATTAAATGAATATTTTTATGTTACAGGGAAAGGAGAATATTGAGAAGGTTTTGGAAAAGCTAATGGCTGATGGTTTTGTAAGAAGAGAAAACTTCCAAGGCTTTAGTCGAGTATCTATTAGGCGGCTTGGTCGTCTACTTCCAGATGCTCGATGGGTAAAAATTCGAACCTTGGCTTATAAATTGTATAGATAATTGCCCTTGCACTAAGGTTTTAGTAGCTGTTTCCTTATGAAAGCTGTATGATTTCTTTGTCATGAAATCTGAATGAAGATGATACGATCCCAGCTTTAGGGGTGCATTTGAGGAAACATTATAGGAGAATTCCCTTTTTTTGTGTGTGCTTTCAAATTTTGCCAATGTGGTATAAATATACTGTATTAATGAACTGGGCTGGTACTATTCTTATACTTTAACTCATATATGAGTATAAATGAGAGTATTCTTATACTTTACCTCATTAAACCAACATGACAATTAATTGTATGTCCTATTTCTCTTTTCTGATTTTCTTCTTTTCCCTGTAATTTGAACGGTTACCATCACTTACAGTTCATGCTCTAAAATGCATTTCTGTTTTGAAACTGTTTTTTATTGATATCTCAGTGTATATATCATGCGTCAATTTGCAGTGCCTTACGTAACCTACTTTCTGATGTAACCACACTAGCATGAAATTTCCCTTTGGCTGAATTTTTATTTGGTTCTAATAAATTTTCAATCTAAGTAGCTGCTCCTAAGTTTAAAACACGGCTTGTTTCAAACCAGTTTGTATGTTGGGTTTTATCTGTCAGCTCACATGAGGGAAAAATTAGACTACACAAAAAATCTTACTTATGGTTGGTATAAACTTAAGCTTTTGAATAAGCCTTCTTTTTATTAAATTTGGGCTACATTATCTTAGTATTGGACACCAATCATGACATCGACAGCCAGCAGGCTTAGATATAGAGGGATAAGAGGAGGTTTGATCATATACATACAATGAATGCAATCAGAAATTATAATAATTCTATATGCTGGCCAGGTCTTTAATATGTTTCATTTTACTTTTAGTTTATATAAATTAACTATTCTGGCATTCATTAGACTTTCGTCTTATAGTTATTTTATCTTTTAATCATATTTTTTCAATGATTGCTATTGACTTGCATTTTTTTATTTTATTTATATTTTGCCAGACTTTCCTTCCATTTATGGACTTAAGAAACAAAAAGGGAAACAAGGCTAACATATTGAAGAGATGTTCGTTAAGGGTGAAATGCTTCATTGGTATACCATAGTCACGATATGTTCCCTCTTACTTTCGTAATTACTATTTGTTTCTTTGCTCGGTCTCGAGTTTGACGTTCTAATTTGCAGAAACTGATGCTGGTTTTAAGCCAACACTGTCCAAGGTTAGGCTTGCCATACTTGAACATATTACTAAATAAATGTGCTATTATGTGTCCTTTACTATTTTGACCTTTGTTTTTATTTTTGAATCTACCTGTTAAATTATTTTACCCGCCCAAACAGATCTATGCTAACTAACTACCCGTGGGCCTATCACAATCATTATATGTTTTATTGCCAACTAAAAGTGTAACAGGAGCTACGTGAGCTATTATGACGTGCTTGAACTGAACCTTTCTTTATATCAATTATGTTTGCTTTTATTCTGTGGTATTACATTTGTTATTACTTTGAGATTTTAATTCTTGAGTGATACAACTCCCCCTAAATTTAAGACTTACCATAGGATTTTTAGGTAATTACACTTACTGAACAAACTCAATGATGACTTAGCTGCTGAATCATCCAATGGTGGTAAATTGGAAAAACGGTTAGAGGGGTTGGAGTTAAAAGGAACACATATGGAACGAGGGAGCATCTTATGACACATTTGAGACTTAGCCTTCGTAGAGATGAGAGGCTCTCTAAATCCTCTGAATCTACCTTTACTTTCTTCTTCTTTTTTCCTCCAATTTGTGAACATCAAATTGTGATGTTCTTCCTTACTTAATTGTAAACCCTTGATGCATATCCCTATTGAGTTCTGAATGAAACTAGTTACATGGTGGTGACACGAACGATGGACCACATAATGGAGGCTATGGAAACTTGTATTGGAGGACTAAGGAGGCAATACAGAGAGTGGAGGCTGGATTGGCTGATGTTCTTCAAACGCTTCAAGAGCTCGCTGTCGATAGGAACAAACAAAAATCTGCTAGCCGTTCACACAGAGGAAAAGAGGAACGAAGGAGTGGGGATTCATTTGGATCAGAAGATGGGATTTAAGGCTAAGAAAACAGAGATGAATGTTTATGATTGGTTGAATCGAGTCGACAGGTACTACGAAGTGAACCATATGGATGATAGGGAGAAATTACGTGCTATTGTGATCATTTTGGAAGGAGAATCCCTCCATTGGTTCAGGTGGTGGGAACGGAATACTGTTCAGGCTACTTGGGGATCATTTTGCCTTGAGGTCTTAAGCCGGTTCCAACTAGACTTAGAAGGAAACTCACTCTATGAAATGCTAATCCTTCATTAAAATAGGAGCATGCATGATTATCATCGTGATTTCGAGAGAATCAGGGTAGCTCACAATTTGGTTGAATGGCTTGACGAGTTGCATCAGGGAGGAGCTCTTGGTTCTTCCATTGGACTCATTGCCGACGATGATGAAAAATGCCCAACGCATTGAGAGGCACAACTGGGCTTGTGCTATAGAAGGTCTAGGAGGAACAAAAATTACAAGCTCAAGGGGATCCAATAGGGGAGCCCAATTTCATGGAACCTTTTTTTTTTTTTTGTCAAACTAATTCGGGTTAACTTAACTCACGGGTTGGGGCAAACCAAAATAACTCTTTAACGCAGCTTCTGCCATGCAAGGACCTTCGAGAATCCAGCCAATCACACTAATGAACCTTGATCCGGCCAATCCTTTGCAACGTCAAACTGAGAGTCATGCCCGTAAAAAGAACCAGACTAGAACTAGAACCTATCTCAAGCGGAGTTGCAGGACCGGTCTCGTAAAGGGTTGTGCTCCATTGCGAGGAACGGTGGAACCTAGGCCACCGTTGTTGTGTGAAATAACTGAATCTTCTCATTATGGAGGAAGATGTTAGAGAAGACGACATGCAAACCTCAAAGACCATAGCAGAAGGTGATTATGGAAACAATGGTGAAGAAGTGATGTTGCAACTTCCTTCACAGTGTCTGTTGGGCTTGATTACGAGCCAAACCATGTGCGTTTGGGGAGAGGTTGAAGGTAGGAATATGGTTGTGCTCATAGAAGTGGCACATCTCATAATTTCATCAAATAAGATATGGCTGAGCAACTTCAACTAAGGGTGGAGGCTACTCCCAATTACCAAGTTAAAGTAGGCAATGAGGATTGTCTGAAATGCAGTGGGGTCTGACGTGGGGTTGAGATTCTAGTTCAGGAAGTAGTAGTGGTACAAGAATTATTCCTTTTCAGCCTTGTTGGTGTGGACGTGGTACTTAGGTTGAATTGGCTGCAAGGTTTTGGCAACTTTACAGCTAACTTTTGCGATTTGATATTGGGTTTCAACTTTCAAACAAGAGGGACAAAAAGTCCTCATTAGAGTTAAGCCCAAGCTTCCCTAATTGGAAGCATTATTCGAATCAGTGGTAAAGGAAATCAGAGATGATGGGCAAAGGTTCTTCTTGCACTCTTCAAGGGAGGTTCCTTGGGACCCAGGAAGCTAGAGTCATTGGGAAGAGCTAGAACAACTACTAAGGGAGTTTGAGGATATATTTGTGACACCATCTGGGGGACCTTCTAAGCGTAGTCATGATCACGCCATTGTCCTCAAGGCTGGCTGTAAGGTTCCTAATATTAAGCCTTGAAGGTACCTTTTCACCAAAAAGAAGAAATTGAAAAAATATAGTTGAATTATTGAATTCTAGATTAATCCTACCTAGTGTGAGCACTTATTCTAGTCCAGTTGTTTGTGTTGATTAAAGAAAGCTAAATAAGATTACAGTGCCTGACATATTTTCGATGCCTATTATTGATGAATTGATAGATGAGATTGGAGGGTCTAGTATTTTTTTCAAATTTAGATTTGAAATCTGGATAAAAGGGGAGGATATTGAAAGACTGCTTTCATGACCCATGAAAGGCATTACGAATACCTTGTAATTCTTTTCAGGTTACAAATAATAATATCCCTTCCATGTTCCAATCATCCAGAGCGACAAAAATGGATATCCAAGCTAATGGGCTTTGATTTTGAAGTGCAATATCATCCTGGCCAAGATAATGTCGGGACTGACTCTCTCTCTTGCGTAGAATGCAACAACTTTCTATTTCAATGGTTAAGCTACCCGTGATAGAACAAATTGAAGAGGAATAGAAGGAAGATCCCAAGTTGAGGCAATTTATACTTGATATATTAAATGCTCTTTCCAGCCATCAACCCTTCCTAGAAGGGAAATCGTTGTGCAATGATAATCTGGTGGTTCTAAAGGAATCCAAACTAATTACATTGTTACTTTTGGAGTTTAATGACACCTTTTTGTGGAGGACACTTTGGATTCTTCAGAACCTTCAAAAGAATTTCCAATCTGGTTTACTGGGAAAGGATGAAAAAAACCATACAAGCTTATGTAGCCAGTTGTGTGGTTTGTCAAAGAATAAAGCTTTGAATCTGTCGCATGCTGGACCTTTGCAACCTCTTCCAATTCCAAATTAGGCATGGTCTGATATCTCCCTGGATTTCATAGGGGGACTGTCTAAGGCATGTGGATATGATACAATCTTGGTGGTGGTAGACAGGCTCACAAAATATGTCCATTTTATGCCACTTTATCACCCTTAAAATGCCTAAGAGGTGATTGATTTTTATTTCCAATATTGTCAAATTACATGGCTTCCCCAATGCTTTGTCTCTGATAGAGACTTGGTGTTCCTTAGCCATTTCTAGGTAGAACTTTTTGAACAGGCTGAGACCTTATTTAAATTTAGTACAACATATCCTCCCAATCCAACTGATAAACGAAAGTTGTCAATAAATGCCTGGAAACCTATATCAGGTGTTCTTGCCATCCTAAGCCAAAACAAGGGCCTCGTTGTTTGCATTGGGCAGAGTACTGGTATAATACCATGTACAAGTCATCCTCAGGTATCATGCCCTTTAAGGCACTCTATGGGACTGATCCTCCATTGGTCTTTTGAGTAGGACATGTTGCCATGGTAGCAGAAGTAGAGAAGTTTCAGCAAAACAATGACCTTATCTTGCAAAAACTGTAGCAAAACTTGACGAAATCCCAAAACCAAATGAAGGTTTAGGCCAATAAGTATAGAAGAGATATCTAGTTGGAGGTAAATGATATGGTGAATTTGCAAATTCAACCATACATGCTTACAACCGTAGCTAGAAGAATTAATGAAAATCTCGGCCCGCGTTATTATGGCCCTTACAAAGTGTTAGAATGGGTGGGATTTGTAGCATATAGATAGACTTACCCTCTATTGTCTTATTCATCCTATATTTCATGTTTCTTTGTTGAAAAAGGTAGTTTAGGTTTCTGATCAGGTCCAACCTTTGCCTCCAATGAGGTAGTAGGAGTTTGAGTTTCAAGTGACATCTACCAAAGTCTTTAAGTGGAGAAAAACAAGCGATTCTGTGGAAGTTTTGATGAGGTGAAAAGACTTGCTCCTTTTTGAGGATTTTTGGAAGGAATCTTATTTGTTGCATCAACAATTCCCTCTTTCTACCTTGAGGAGAAGGTGCTTGAATTTTGGGAGGGGGGTATTAATACGATTCCCCTTAATTTAAGACTTACCATATGAATCGTTTCAAGGAATTACACTCACTTAACAGCCTCAGTGATGACTCAGCTGCTGAATCATCAAGTGGTGGGAAATTGAAAAAGTAGGTAAAGGGAGTGAAGTTAAAAGGAACACGTATGGAATGGGGGAGCATCTTTTGGCACATTTGGGACTTGGACTTTGGAGAGATCAGAGGCTCTCAAACTTCTCTTGATCTATTTACCTTTACTTTCTTTTCTTTTTTTTCAATTTGTGAACATCAAATTCTGATGTACTTCCTTACTTTATTATAAAACCTTGATGTATTTCCTTATTTTATTGTAAATCCATACTAGTGATGAGTTTTGAATGAAAACAAGTTACTGTTTCATACGAATTCCCGAATTAATTGATTCTGTTGTCACATTAAGCTTCAATACTAAGATGAATTTGTTCATAGATATTCATTTGGCTTGGTAAGTTGTTACATTATGTAGCAAGCAAAATATATAGTTCAAGAACCAATTAACTCTGCATATGGAAAACTGTTGGTTGTGTTAGCTTCCATTATAGTAATGACTTACAATTTTTTTGTTTTTATATTGGTTACTGTTACGTGATATAAGTATAAAGACATTTGTATGTTCGGCTTAAGAAAGCCCAAGTGCACATATTTTTTTATGCGAGAGTAAAATTCAAAACACTATTTAACTATATATAATTGGAAATTGAAAAATGAATCTGCTCTTCCCTTTGTTGAATAGGATTGACTATGTATGCATACAAAATTGATCTTGACCTTTATTTTCTTTCTAATTTAATGATCAACAACTAACTCTTGACTTTTCAGACTGATCTAGCACACCATAATCCTTTTACCACTACTTTGAAGAACTTAGGCAATAAGGCCTCTGACAAAGAGAAGGGTACTTTCTTGGTTTTGATTCCTATGATACTGTTTTAACTTCATTGTCATGATTATTAGATATTATCCAACTCATCGATTATTTAAAATCAACAGATGTTATTGTTGAAATTAGAAAGAATACAAAAGTATTAACTCCTTTACAGTTAGAAAAGGAGTACCAGGAGTGGATATTACAAATGCATGATCAGTATGATGAAGAAGCTGATTCTGGTGAGGATCAACCAACTATCATCGTCAGTCCTACAAACAAAAAGGCACTTTGTATCTCTTCAGATGGTATGTGTGGAGGACTAACCAGATTTTGATATCCTCCCCTCCTCCCCCCTCCCCCCCCCCCCCCCCCCAAAAAAAAAAATATAAAGAAATAGAAAATGGACAAATGCTCCTTTGCAGTGGAGCAATTCAAAGTTTTGAAGGAAACCAAGTTGTCCTTTTCCTTTTCTAACTTAGAGGAAGTCCTAGTCTCCCTAGTCCGTCCTCAATCTTAAGAAAAAAAAACCTTGTTGATCCTCTTATACACTAAACTTGTGATATTGACATAACAAAAGTTCACTTTTGTGTAGTCTCTCGAAATAAAAATGCCATCGTATGTTATTTTTGTTTCTATTGAACAAAATCATATCCACTTTTATTTGATCATCTTTTTCCTTGTCAATATGCAGTTATTAGAGTTCATCAGGTTCTGAAGAGAAGGGAAAAGTATTGGAAGCGGGGACAAAAAGTTAAAGTGTTAAAAGGAGCATGTGCCGGGTGTTACAAGACCACTATTTATGCAACCATAGAGTACTTCTTGCTTGAAGGATTTGAAGGAGACACCGGTGGTAAGCTTTCTGTTTGTACTACATAAGTAATTTGTTAAGTTAGACAACATTCTTTTCTCTCTTAGACAACTTCTTGCTTGTGATTTTGGTTAATAGAATATGTGATTTTGTGATCCCGGAGAATCCCAAGAATTTTGAGAGTGCAGAGGCGAGGACTAGACTCACTAGTGAGAAGAGTGCTTTGAAATATGAACACCCCAATCATACCTAGATAAAAAAGTGTAGGTAATAGCAAGAAAGGTCAACAATAGTAGAAACGCAGACAAGTAATGCGGGGAATAAATTCCTCTATTTTTCTTATCTCAACCAAAATATGCACCCTAAACTCGCAGGCTAGATACACAAAAAGACAAAGGCGTGATGAACTGATGATCTACCTAAATAGTATATATAATGCAGTCTCTGTTCTGTAGTGATTGTTTGCATGGAAACAACTTTGATATATAGGCTTTGGTTATAATTTCATTCAAGTCTTCTTCATTTGGAGCATCCAATTCAAAGTCGTCTACTTTTACATCTTCCAAATCATCATCAAAATTATATTCAATAGATTGTCTAGATTTCTTCTTGGCCAATTTTGTTATCAACTATCACAAAAACATCATTCATGCTTCAAACGATTTCTTTTCTTTGTGTGGACCTAAACAAATACAAAGCAATTAATACACAACTCATATCATATGTTTGATATGAAATATAGTTCATACTTAGTATTATTGAAATTGATCAAATTATACCATCTCAAAGGCACTCCAATTTTTCTCACACCTAAAGGAATTGCATGTCAAGCTTAGCACAAACAATCTTTTGAGCTTTGAAACTTTTATCCCCGTAAGATTCCCACCATGTTGCTGGAGTTTTGGACTCAACTCCCTTCTAGTGCCTTAAAATACCCATTCAATACTTGAATTTTTCAAGTTGCTTATTAATCTTACTTGCATCATCAATACTCCCTCCCATCCTTTGGATAACAATCATATACTCCTAGTTTTACTTCAAGATCAATTTCAAATAAAGGAGAATAATGATGTTTGGGGTTATGGTAATAGCCTGTAGCATGTGAAGGCCTATGGAGTTTCTTGTCTCATCTTTCATCAATGACATCCTATATCAGCTTATAACTAAATAATGAAAAAAATTGAATTAGTTTTGAAACAAAGAATAATTTTTTTTACAAATTTTCAATTAAAATAAAACTTGATCAATTATAATTTTTGGACATTATTGAGGGCTTATTGAATTTTCTCTTTAGCCAAATCCATCTTCTCATCAATGAATCCCATGGCCGCTTTCTCATCGAATAAACTAATCGAAGCACTTTCATAAAAAGAAGAGCACACTTAAAGCAAATGTCAACGTTTTTCCAAAACTCTTTGTTCATAGCCACATCTTCTATAAGCTTTGAACATTCTTATCCGGGGAAGTTTGTTCTCATGAAGGCATTCTAAAGCCAAGTAAGATGTGGCAAAGCGAGTCATGATGGGTCTAATCAAATCTTTGCCTTTGGTGAAGCTCTGCAATAACGAAATGAGAGAAGTCATTGAATATAAATAAGTTGCAACTTTCCCCCTTAGGAATTGTTTCTTGATGAACCGATACCCTCGCTAAATTTTCTAACATCAAGTCAATGCAATGTGGTGCACAAGGTGTCCAATACTTCTGTTAGAATATATTAGATATGATTAGATATGATTAGTATGATTAGATATGATTAGAATCTGTAATTATTCTGATTGTATTAGGTCTGGACCTTTCATATAAGCCCATTAGAGTCTATATATTGTAACCCTCTGAATTAGATCAATACACAACATATTATTTTATATTCAAGTTGGTACCAGAGCTCTTTCGTTCTGGGGACCCTCGCTTCTGCTTAGAAACCTTGTTTTTGCTTTAAAACCTAAGCCCACTGCTTAGGAGTCCTCTTTCTTGCCGTGCGTCCTTCCAGCAAGCCATCTAAGGCTGTAAACAGCCTCTGAGTAATTTTTCCAAACGCGTCAGCACCTCCGACGGTCACCGGAACCACCGCCCGCCACCAGAATCACTGTTCAGGCCACCGGAGACTTTTTCTGGCGAATTTTCCGACCAAACTTCACGCGATCAGGACCGTCTCTTCCCGGCGACCAGGTCTGTGGAGGTCCGGTCAGCAATGCACCTCTCACGCGCCTCCAAGCTCCTCTGCGCGTGGGCCTCACGCGCCACCTTCTGCCGGCGCGTGAGCCCTTTTCCGACGGCTTTTTCCGGCCGGTCTTGGACAGAGAAGCTCGCCTTCTCCTGCTCTTTCTGGATCTGTGGTTGTTTTGGTGTCGGTCTGACTTTTTGCGCGCACCCCTTGATCAGTGATCAGGTTCGTTCCTATTTACTCGGTTTATATCTTTCTGATTTCTTATTATGGCAGCAAATGGTTCTGTTCATTCGGAGGTCAATTCTCCACCTCCTCCTGTCAAAAGTTCTCCCAATATCATCTCTACCAATGTTGGGTCCATTACCTCTTCAAAATTGAAGGGTTCTGTTAATTACAAGAACTGGGCCACCTCTGTTCGAGTTTGGTTCTTTGGACAAGGACATGGGAGCCACCTCACGACTAAGTCTACTGATGTTCCTAAGGAGGAAAAGTCTGATTGAGAAAAGATAGACAACCAGCTTCTGAGCATCCTCTGGCAATCTATTGATCCAGTTGTCTTGGACATCTTCTATTCATTTCAAACTTGTACTGAAGTGTGGCAGGAAGCAAAAAACCTCTATACTAATGATGTTCAGCAGCTCTATTTCATCATCTCTCAGTTTATGGAACTGAGCAAATCATCTGACGTTCAGATGGAGACATATGTTGGCAAGAGTCGATCTTTGATGCAGGCATATTTGGATATGTTACCTTACCCTACTGATGCTACTGCATATCGGAAACAGGTGGAACGCCTCTTTATGGTTGCCACACTGTCTGGCCTCCCTGAAGAATATGATAATGTTCGGGATACTATCTTGACTAGTGGGGAGCCTGATCTTTCAATGACGTATCAGCGTCTTCTGAATCTGAATAAGAAATCTGCTCCTGCATCATCTTCTGCTGTTGATTCTACTGCTCTAGTTTCCCGTACTGACTTTCGCGGGAACATTGGAGGTGGACGTGGTCGTGGTAGAGGCCCGGGAGGACGTGCTCCAGGAGCCCCAGGAGGGCGTGACCCAGAAGGCCTAGTCGGATGTGTTCAGCGACCTCGTTGTAATTACTGTCAGCAACTTGGTCATTATGAGGAACGTTGCTACACAAAGTACCCTCACCTACGACCTTCTTATGCTGCTAATATAGCTCAATCGGATTTTGCTTCAAATGGTACAGTCTCTCTCTCCTCTGAAGACTATGCAGCATTCCAGACTCTTCTCAGAAAGGTCTCTCCTCAGTCTCAGGCCTCTGCTTCAAAAACTGGTAATCCCGTTGCTTGTGTTTCTCATTCTGCATCACTTGGCCCTTGGATATTTGACTCAGGTGCTACTGATCACCTCTGTGGTAATAAGGTACCCTTTTCATCCCTTACATATTCTGATAGCTTACCCTCTTTTACCCTTGCTGATGGCACTAAGGCTCCTGTTCATGGAATTGGACCAATCTGTCCAACCTCTTCATTGACCTTAACATCTGTCTATTACATTCCTAACATCCCTTACAATTTAATATCTGTTAGTAAATTGATCAACTCTCTTAACTGTATTGTCACTTTCTCAAATCATTCTGTTTCTGTGCAGGATCCGGGTACGGGGAAGACGATTGGAGTGGGCCGTGAGTCACGGGGTCTGTTCTACCTGGTTGTGCCGAGTCCTTCCGTTGCTTGTTCTCTCACAGAATCTCCACAACTCATCCATAGTCGCCTCGGGCATCCTAGTCTTTCCAAGTTACAGAAGATGGTTCCTCTTTTGTCCGGTCTTCAGACTTTAGATTGTCAGTCATGTCAGCAAGGAAAGCACATACGCTCCTCCTTCGCTAATCGAGTCAATAAACGAGCTGATGCTCCTTTTTCAATTATTCATTCAGATATTTGGGGTCCTAGTCGTAGTGTGTATGTTTTAGGTTTTCGGTATTTTGTTACCTTTATTGATGATTTTTCTTGTTGTACTTGGATCTCTTTAATGAAAAACCGTTCTGAGTAGTTTTCTATTTATCAAAAATTTTCTGCTGAAATTCATATTCAATTTGGTGCCTCTGTTCGTATTTTACGTAGTGATAATGCTAAGGAATATGTTTCTGTGGACTTTTCTAATTTCTTAGCCAAACAGGGTACTTTACACCAAACTACTTGTCCTCACACTCCACAACAAAATGGAGTAGCTGAACGTAAGAATAGACACCTCATTGAGACTGCACGGACTCTTCTTATTCACATGTGTGTTCCTCTTCACTTCTGGGCCGATGCAGTCCTTGCCTCTTCTTTTCTCATCAACCGTATGCCTTCATCTGTGCTTGATAATGACATTCCTTATCACTTATTGCTTCCAGATGTTCCTCTCTATCCTCTATCCCCACATGTCTTTGGTTGTACCTGTTTTGTTCATGATCTCACCCCTGGTAAGGACAAGTTAACATCCAAAGCCTTTAAATGTATTTTTCTTGGTTATTCTCGTCTTCAAAAGTGTTATCGTTGTTATTCTCCAGATCTTAAGCGTTACTTAGTTTCCGCTGATGTCACTTTTCTTGATCAACAACCCTTTCATTCTATCCCATCTCAGTTGTCACAGGTTGATTATGTTCTTCATGTCCCTTTTCTTGACTTGTCTTTGTCAGCTGCAGGTACTTCTATTCCAGATAAGCAACCTATTGCTTCAATTCCTGCGGACCGTCCATTTCTCACTTATCAGCGTCGTAAAACTGTGCCTCCTGTCGACTCAACTCCTGCTGACTCATTGCCCCCCTGCAGTTGATTCTTCCCCTCCGGATCCTTCACCAGAGGCTCTTCATATTGCTCAAAGAAAAGGTACACGTACTACTCGTAACCCTTATCCTCTTTATACCTTTTTGAGCTATGACCGTCTTTCTTCACCTCATTTCACCTTTGTTTCTAGTCTTTCTTCTATTTCTATTCCTAAAACCACAGGTGAAGCACTTTCCCATCCAGGGTGGCGCCAAGCGATGCTTGATGAGATGATTGCACTTCATTCCAATGGCACTTGGGACCTTGTTTCTGCTCCTCCAGAGAAGTCTATAGTTGGTTGTCGCTGGGTGTTTACTGTAAAAGTTGGACCTGATGGTCATGTTGATCGACTCAAGGCACGCCTAGTTGCCAAGGGTTTTACTCAAATCTTTGGCCTTGATTATGGCGATACATTCTCTCCGGTCGCTAAGATGGCGTCAGTCCGCCTATTTCTTGCCCTTGCTGCTGTTCGTCACTGGCCACTCCTTCAACTTGACATCAAAAATGCCTTTTTCATGGTGATTTGCAAGAGGAAGTTTACATGGAGCAACCACCTGGTTTTGTTGCTCAGGGGGAGTCTGGAAAAGTGTCTCGTTTTCGAAAATCCTTATATGGTCTCAAGCAATCTCCTCAAGCATGGTTCAGTCACTTCAGTTCTGCCGTTCAGGCGTTTGGCTTAATCCGCAGTAAAGTTGATCATTCTGTATTTTATAGGATTACATCTCCTGACAAGTGCATCTATTATTTAGTCTATGTTGACGACATCATTCTCACCGGAAGTGATCAAGACGGAATTCGTCAGTTAAAACAGCATTTATTCAGTGCATTTCAAACAAAGGACCTTGGGAAGCTGCGTTACTTCTTGGGAATTGAGGTGGCGCAATCTAGACAAGGCATTTCTATTTGTCAAAGGAAGTATGCCTTGGATATCCTCGAAGAAACTGGTATGTTGGGGAGTAAACCGATTGATACACTCATGGATCCTAATGTCAAGTTATTACCCGGACAGGGGGAGCAGTTATCTGATCCTGGACGTTATCGGAGGCTGATTGGGAAGCTCAATTATCTTACTGTGACTAGGCCAGATATTTCTTTCGCTGTTAGTACGGCTAGTCAGTTCCTTGATTCCCCTTGTGAATCACATTGGGTTGCTGCTGTGAGGATCCTCCGATACATCAAAGGAGCACTAGGAAAAGGTTTGCTGTATTCAGATCAGGGAAATACAGAAATTTGTGGTTATTCAGATGCTGATTGGGCAGGATCACCCTCGGACAGGCGCTCTACTTCCGGCTATTGTGTCTTCTTTGGAGGAAACTTAATTTCGTGGAAGAGCAAGAAACAACCTGTAGTTGCTCGGTCTAGTGCAGAAGCTGAGTATCGTGCAATGGCAAATACTACCTGTGAGTTAATCTGGTTAAAGCAGTTGATTCAGGAGCTTCATCTTTGTGAACAGAAACAACCCATGACACTCTTCTGTGATAATCAAGTTGCGCTACATATATCCTCTAATCCTGTCTTTCATGAGAGGACCAAACATATAGAGATTGATTGTCACTTCATTCGAGAAAAGATTCAATCAGGAGAAATCAAGACTGCTTTCGTCAACTCCTCTAATCAACTAGCGGATGTCTTCACTAAAGCTCTTAGAGGTCCTCGGGTTCAATACATTTGTGACAAGCTTGGTGCTCACAATATATACGCACCAGCTTGAGGGGGAGTGTTAGAATATATTAGATATGATTAGATATGATTAGTTTGATTAGATATGATTAGAGTCTGTAATTATTCTGATTGTATTAGGTCTGGGCCTTTCATATAAGTCCATTAGAGTCTCTATATATTGTAACTCTCTGAATTAGATCAATACACAACATATTATTTTATATTCAAGTACTTCAAAATCCATCTTCTTATAAATGAATCCCGTGGCCGCCTTCTCATCGAATAAACTAATCGAAGCACTTTCATAAAAAGAAGAGCACACTTAAAGCAAATGTCAACGTTTTTCCAAAATTCATTGTTCATAGCCACATTCTTTTCTCCATCAGCAACTCTCCATCAGGTTCATAATTTGTCTGTCATAACTTGGATATCATTTTTTCACCAACCTGATTAACCACTTCATCAATCATCTTAAAAAATTTGTAAGCTTACGAACACGATTCCCATTAGGGTATTCACTCAAAAATTTATTATTGTTCTCCTTTTTTTATCAGTCCACCCTTCAATCGGTATTAGGCATCCCATTTTCTTCCATTGAGCTCTGTATTCTTAATAGTTGCCATTGCCATATTATATTGTTTCTTCAAACATTTGACTCTGCACTCATAGTAGGATGGTGGCTTGAAACCCAATCAATGTCTTGAAATAGATTCAAAACTGTCAAGACATGCCTCCTCTCTCATATTTTTCTTAAGTATGGTGTTGATGGTTGTTTGAGTAGTTGTTCTACTTTCCTTGAAAATACTACATCCATCTTTATCCCATTTTCTTTTTTCAATTCCAATACTAGACTCTTCTTGTTGTTGTTGTGTGATAGTCTTAGACTTTTTTTAATATTTTTTCTTGCAATCTAGCTATAATATTTAACATTTCGTTCTTTACTTCTTCAGGCATCGCTCTACACGCATAAACATTATATTGTATTTCTGTCAAATGATGTTGTGGTCGTTAATTACCTCTGCTCACTACCGTCTCATAATATTTGCATTGTACTTTTCTTACATCTCCCTCAATTGAAAGCCTATAGCAACTCACAACCAACCACTTTCACAGAGGTCCTGATTGAACCACCATCGCAAAGGTCCTGTAATCCTGATGCAAGTAGCCAAACCAACCACCATCGCACGACCTAGTCTAGTTGCAACAGCCAATAATAGCAAGTCAAATGGAGAAGTCACAAGGCAAAGAAGTCTCAATCGCAATTGCAAATTACAAGATTAGAGTCTTTGAAAATGTTTTTAATCAATTTCAAGTCGTGGGTAACAAAAACGGGTTCTGTGTGCTGAGATTTTTTCCTGAATGAGAAACACTGTGGGATCGCACAATCACACTCATCTTAAGAGTTACACATCGAACCTCGCTCAATCACACCGATCTTAAGAGTTACACATCGAACCTCGCTCAATCACACCGATCTTAAGAGTTATACATTGAACCCATTCATCTTGCTAGGATTACGATCCTAGTTGCAATTTGGACCGATTGGATGTAAAAAATTATAGGATCGGACGATCGTATGATTTAAAACTTGATTTTGACTTGTAACCTTTGGATCCAAGATGTGATAGAGGAGAAACATTTACAGGTTAGCAAATTCCTCACTGACTCGAATTAATTTGTCATGATGACCAAGATTGTTTCTACAAAGAAGTTCAAAGATTGTTGCGAACGAGACAAGGTGGTAATTCGCTCTAATTAATTTGAAAATAGGGAGATTTGCTGGAGTTATTTCTCCTTAATTAGATGCAACATTGGACTATGAAAGGTTAATGACTTTTCAACTTTCCATGCATGGGAAAAAGAAAAGACCTCATGGAAAAATGAAAGGTTACATTGAAATCCTCCTCATTAAAATGAACAACAATTAAGGGCATGGAAGAGAACCTTCCTATCCATCTACAAATAGAGGAGGAGAAGACTTGGAGCACCAAGCAAGAGAAATCCTATTTGAGAGAGAGAGAGAGACTATTAGTAATCCATCCTTCTGTTGGATGAAAATTTGAGTAAACCTCTAAATTTTATACCAGAGAGAAATACCCTCTGTAATCCTATTTTCATAGTGAACGTTTTTTCTTGGAATTGGTCTCGTGATTTTTATTCATTACATTAATGGGGTTTTCCACGTTAAAAAAGTTATGTGTTCTTCATTTGTACTCTTATCTCCTCTTTGGCTTATTTGTAAAAGTAGAGAAAAGCAATTTTTCCCGATAGTGATATCAAAGCCCTTAGATCAAGGGTACTGTAAGAATCAAGAATGGAGGCTAGTGTCATATTGCTAGCCCTCTGTGGTTTACCATTGGAATATTTTTCTGATCAAGATAAGACTTTGGGCTTACTCCCTATTCTCAAGCTGAACACGGTTTTCTGGCAAGCAGCCCTTAATATGCCTCTTCCTTGTTCCCCTTGCACTTGGATCCTAGAGTGCCAATCGCGCTGATATGTTAAGGGCTACCTCCTTTCCGGTAAGCAAATCTCATCCCAGTTAGATAGGATATTTTATATTGAGAATTCACCACTCACTTTATTAGTAGGACTTGCAGGCGGATGTTTTCATTAAGTTCTTGAGTGTTCTAGGACAAGTTACATGTGTTAAACTTGGTGCATCTAACGTGTTTGTTTGATTTGAGGAGGAGTATTTGAATGTGATAAAATAGTGACTAAATTCATTATATAGACTAACCAAATCATATAATTATGGTAAGTAGGATTTTATTTTATTTTTAAGTTTTGCCTTTATTACCTCTTGTCTATTTATATAATTCAGTCTCCATGGTGTAGTCGAACACATGAATTATATAATTTCTCTCTCATTTTGTCTTCCTAACAGAACACGTAGAATTGAACAGCGATAGTGGTGCATTTTAATTGTTTGAAATATATCGCTAAGATTAAACTGGAAATAAATTTTATATCCTATAAGTAAGGAGTCTTAAAAAATATTTATGTAAAATGGATTTTATATGATAATCAATTTTATTATTTTCATTCTTCATTAACAACTGAAAAATGTGAAACAACTTATCGTCTGTTCTTCTGTTGTTTGCATTTGTTTTTGTTTGGTTGATTTTAACGCTTTACAAGTTTAAAGATTAAGTCAAGATGTGCATGAGAAAGTTGCATACTTGAAATTAAGGATAATTTTATTTAGTTAACACTACAAAAAAAGAAACTCCCTTCCCTCGTGTAAAAAAATCGGAAGGTAAAATCTTCGTTAGTTGATGATATGCTTATGCTGTGAATAATATGTTACTTTAGATCAGAAATTAATTTTGACTGCAAAGTGAATTAAATCTGACCAATGTAGTTTCTTTGTTAATAGGAGAAGCTCGAATCATATGCAGGTTAGTTGTACATATTATTTGTAAACTTTGTCCCCCAAAGTTATATAATCCTCTAAAATCGTCACTTCTCAAAATTTATTACCGCTGTTTGTTTGATTTTAAAGGCCAATAGATATCCCAGATGAGAATGGATGTGTCCTTTCTGTGGGTGATGAAGATGCAAGTTTGGACATTCATGGTTCATTGTCTTTACCTTTAACTGTGATCGATTCCGGAAAGGTTCTTTGATTATATTTTAAAGTTCATGTTTTCTATACAGTTGAAAGACTTTCTGAATTCAAAGCAATTTATAACAGTTTGTAGCTGTTGAAAGCATTGAATGGGACAATCGACTTAATAAGAAACAGCAGAAATCTCCTGCTTCAATTGACTTGCTGGGTCCAAGCCATGTTCAACAACGGGAGGTTGATGGGGTTAGTATATCTTTTCAAAAAATATTTACGTCTCTCGTTAAAAGCTTTTATTGGTGATGTGAATAGTGTCTCAGCTCATTGTATTAGTAATGTCTACAATCATTTTACAGGCTAACTTAATCATGTATTCACAATACTTAAAAATCCATTTATCGATACCATGTGAACCTTTACGCTAAAAAACTTATAGGTGTAAGTTTTTTTTCTTAACACCTCCAAATTTCTAACAATAATAAAATATTCATATAATAGAGATATTGTAAAAAAAAAAGAAAAAATAACATTGAAATTATTTAATAAGATTACATAAATATTGCTAAAACTAAATTAAAATCAATTTGAGGAAATGTTATCGCCGCACCTATAACAAGGACAAAGGAACAAGTGCAAGGCTAACTAAAAGATAATCTTATTCCAAAACATATATATTCAATGTAAATATTTAAAAATTTAAATATAAATTAAGAATCTAAATATATCTAATACTTTTGTAATTCCTAAGCCTAGTTTGAAAAGTTTGAGATGTTATCCTCACTCACTGCCAGCGCCAAACTCAAAATCAATAATTAAACAATCAGCAAAAGCTGGTAATCCCAATCTAGAACACAACGAAGATAGTCATAAGTAAATCAATAATTATAATCAACTCAAAATCAATCAAGGCATTTTATTTAGAATAATTATATCTCAATAAATCAGCATAATCAACTCGATGATATTTTAATGGGAAAAATGTTTCTGCAGTTACTGCAGATAAATTATCTGCATTTATTCACAAAATGACATCGTTTTGGTATTGAAATCTTAAAAAATTATAAATATAAATACTATTATAACCCTGAAATAAATTAAAATTACAAAAACACCATGATTTCCGTCCCAAAACGACGTCGTATTAGGCTTACTGCAGATAAGTTATCTGCAGTAACTGCAGAAAAAGCAAACCCTATTTTAATAAGGATAATCATCAACTAACATATTCGGCACAATATTACATAGATGATAATAATCACAAGTCAAATATTCATCATAATCAAATCAAATATCAAATTCTATTATTAATCATGTTTAAGCTCATTTAGTATATTTACTGGGAAGAGAACCATGGTAGACCTAGAGATCCTGCTAGTCTACCCTATGACTCGAATATCTTGCCATTCACATATCAACAATTTGGCCATTATCAAAAACATCTTTTCCTAGTGTACACACCTCTTCCCAAAGTTGCTACTAGTATCCGGATATCCTGTCAGATACCACTTTGAGAAGAACAGATAATCTCTGTCCACATCGTATAAATATATCGGAGGCATAAACCCAAAGGTTATGTTTATCACTTTGGGAGGTACCATCCTAAAGCTATCCTCCCACTATTAATTAATCACAATCACACATAATTTCAATTCAATCATAAATCTCTTATTTAGAAAGTTTCCTTAAGGTGGTGTTTGGTTGAGGGGTTTTTGAAATTATCCCATGCAAATGAAGTTGGCATTCTGGAAAGCACTTGTTTGGTTGACAGAGAAATGGCTGAATACCTAGGCAAGCATGATGCATAGCATTTTCAATTTTGTGAAAGAATGCTAGACTTTGGCACTGTTTAAAAAGCATTGTTGGAGGTGGTTTTATTATGATAGCCGGCTAAACCACATGGCCCCACAACAAATCAGACCATTATACGCCACAACAAATCGATCCTTTTCAATTTTAACAAGAATGCTTTGGAACCACTTACATGCCCTGCCAGGCCCTGATATGAAAAGGAGGAAGCGGATCTGCGCATTGAGTATTGACCGACAATTCTTTTTTTTTTTCATTTCCTTTTATATTAACCTCCCACGCATCCTTCTTTGTCTCTCTGCTCTCCTTTTTTGAATTTGCAACAAATTGAAGATGATGTCGAAACATAAATCATGGTATAAAAAAAGAGTAAATGAAATAGAAATAGATAAAGAAATGGTGGGTTCCTTCGTTTTTATGATTCCTTTTTAAACGGAAAGGAAACGAAAGACGAAACATAAATCATGGATCCACTAAGCCCTCTCGGGGACTTGCTTAACTTAAGAATAAGAAAGAGGAATAACTAATTATTGGACGATACATAGACTTTACAGTTATTTTAAAAACAGGGACATTTTTGTAATTGCCACTTATTTTTCCATATATATTTTACCTCAAACCAAACATAGACTTTATAAATCTTACCTAATTTGCCCGGTTAAATTTTTTCCAACCAAACAATTTTTTTTACTTTTTTCTATCAAACCCACTTTCCAACCATTTTTCCTATCAATTACATTTTCCTAATATTCAAAAAATTTCTCCTCAACCAAACACCCCCTAAAAGCATCATAATTTCATAATTTGTATAATTATTCAATAAGATCCATATACATAATCAATTTTCATATCATAATCATAGTTTCCAAATTTATTCATATATCGCACATAATCATAATTTTCAAAATAATAAAATTTTCTAAAATATTCTAATTATCACATGTAGTGATTTAAATTTAAAAATTACATATATATATATATATATATATATATATATATAAAAATGTTCACGCAAAACTAACCTAAGAACACCTAGGGATTAAGATTACATCCAAGAAAATAATTATGTAATTAATCTTGTGATTTCCTATAAATTAAGATTAAACACAACAAAATTCCCAATAATGTTCATATATAAAAGAAGATCATGAAAATAAAATAATTAAACATATTGAGAAAATTTAGAAATTAACCTAATGGGTCTTTACATCAAAAGTATCTTAAGGTTGATCTAAACTTATTAAATCACACTATTAATATATTAGGTTCCCTAATTTAGTAAATTTTAAAGTATCTTCAAATAAATCAAAATATTAGTCAATTTTTCACAAAATAATTAATTATAAAAATATTTAACATGTTAATATATTGATAAATTTATGTCACTAACAGTCGCATTTTATGTTATTCAACAATGTAAAGAAGAAGGTATATAAATAATTTGTAAGAAGATAAAAATATATATATAATATTAATTATTTAAAAAAAATTAATACTCTGAGGATTAGAATTTACGTGTAACAAATTTCAAATAAAACAACCTGTAATTGTATAAATAATTCAATTATTTTCTATATGTATAAATGAAATCCAATAAAATTTCCAACAATATAATTATCTTATAATATCTTTAAAATAAATTTCGAATAAAACTATCCTAGGATTTCTTTTTTTTTGGAAATAACTATCCTAGGATTTCTTAAGCATCGAGAATACATCAAACAAGATTCATAAAGCTAGATTATGACTTTCTAGGGATTAGGATTACATATACCGAATTTCATACAATTATAACCTATGATTCTCTATGGATTAAGATTACATCAAACCAAAATTCATATCAAGCTACCATATGACTCTCTAGGAATTAGGATTACATCAAACCAAAATTCATATCAAGTTACAATACAATATTTCCTTTTTATTCTTAATTTCTTATGGTTCAGAATATCGCTAACTCATTAGTGACTTTCAATGTTGACTCATCATATCTAATAAAATTACTAATCAAACATGGGATAGGATATTGTTACACCCTAGTTATGTTACACCCATTAGATCGCTTATGTTGATCGAACGGTTATATTTATTTCCATCTTTGTATGGTCATGATTTTCCAAATTTAATATTTTATATTTATTTCTACCTTTGTATGGTTATGATTTCCCATATTTAATCATAACCATACAAAGGTAGAAATAAATATAAAATATTAAATTTGGAAAATCATGACCATACAAAGATGGAAATAAATATAACTGTTGGATCAACATAAGCGATCTACCGGTGAGATTGACTGGGTGTCACATGGGTGTAACATAACTTGGGTGTCACAATATCCTATCCCATCAAACATTACTAATCAAACATTAATGCATAAATGACCAATCAATTAATAATTCAAACAATCACAATTTATCATCTAATCCTAATAATATATATATATAGAGAGAGAGAGAGACACACACACACACATTATTATTATTACTACTAATTTATAATTTATTACTATTATTAATTTATTGTATTATAAATTACTATTATTTTTCATATTACATTTTTTTATTAGTATAATTAAATCCATTTTTTTTAAAAAAAAATGTTAAATCCTGTCTTATAAAGTTTTACCATTTTTATGAAAAACTCTATAGTCTCTGAAATTAAAAAAGATAAGACATAGTTTTTGAAATTGAAAGCTAAGACATAGTAAGTGTATCAGAGTATTCAGTATATTTGTAGTTATTATTTTTTACCTATATCATTCACTACATGTCTCTCATTCTCTTCCTTTGGTGGGATTTGTGTGCAGGTTCCCGGTATCAAAATGCCAAAAGGGAAGAATGATGTTTGTCAAACTCCATCCTCAGATAAGAGTATTCTGCACCCGCAGGACCTACCATCATTTAATCAAGAAAATAACATAATGATCTCCGTAGTAAATAATTGTGCAAAGGTATCAGAAATGAATTCTGCTTTGTTCGTTTTTGTTCTCGGATATAAATGGTTTGGATGTTTGTGTTTCGTCATGTTCCAAAATTCATTATACCAATAAACTTGTTTAATAGTGTCTGAGTCTTAAGGTTGTTTAATAGTGCTTGAGGGTTTCAAAATATGTATTCCAATAAATTATGGGACTTCTTGCTTTGAAGCTGCTCATACGCAATATATCGAGCTATGTCTGAATGAATTTTAAGATTGTAACGTTTTTGTCTTTGCTAGATTTTGGTCCAGCTCGGAGTTATAATTGGTGGGATTTGTGTGCAGGTTCCTGGTATCAAAATGCCAAAAGGGAAGAATGATGTTTGTCAAACTCCATCCTCAGAAAAGAGTATTCTGCACCTGCAGGACCTACCATCGTTTAATCAAGAAAATAACTTAATGATCTCCGATGTAAATAATGATGACATGGTATCAGAAATGAATTCTGCTTTGTTCTTTTTAGTCTTCAGATATAAATGGTTTGGGTGTGAACTTGGATGGATATTTGTGTTTCTCAGGTTTCAAAATTCATGATAACTTCTTTAACAGTGCCTCAGTGTTAAGGTTGTTTAATAGAGTCTGAAGGTTTCAAAATACGTATTCTAGTAAATTAGGGGACTTATTGCTTTGAATCTGCTCATACAATATACCGAGCTATGTCTGAATGTTAAGGTTGTAAAGTTTTGTCTTTACTAGATTTTGGTCCAGCTCTGAATTATAGCTGGCGGGATTCGTGTGCAGGTTTCTGGTATCAAAATACCAGAAGGGAAGAATGATGTTGGTCAAACTCCATCGGCAGATAAGACTATTATGCACCTGCAGGACCTACCATCATTTAATCAAGAAAATAACTTAATGATCTCCGTAGTAGATAATGGTGTCCAGGTATATCAGTAATGAATTCTGTTTTGTTCGTTTTTGCTCTCAGATATAAATGGTTTGGATGTGAAAGTGGAAGGATATTTGTGTTTAGTTATGTTTCAAAATTCATGATAACGGTGAACTTGTTTAATAGTGGTGTCATAGATTAACTAAATATGCTGAAAACTTAAGTTGTTAGGTGGTAGCCAAGATTGGTTTTATGTCTCTCTAACATGCCTTCTCACAAGAAATTGTGAAGGCTGAAAGTCAAGTGATTTTGTATTTATTTGGCATAGTAACTTCTTTTGGTTTCAGCAAATTAATGGTTTATGATTTAGTAATGTCTATTTCAATAAATCTCATATTTTGTCACAACTTGAGTTCGTCTTGATTTCTTTGTAGAAACTTGAAGGCATACTCAGACTTGGGGAGAAAATTCATAGAATAGAAAGTCATCTTAATAATTTGAATGAGCTAAAGGCTGAAACTGACCAAGAGATGCTGCAGCTGCTAGGTTCTCATTCTCTCCCTGTCTTATAAACGTACATGCATACAACTTTCTAGTTTTTAAATTTTATAATGTGAGATATGTGCTTAGATTAGCTATTAGCAAAAAATAAATATATAGTTATATTACTATCATGTTGTATTATTTTTAACAGTTATCAGATCAAGATAAGACAGGAAGTAATTAAGATTTAAAGATCATATTCACCGAATATGACTTTTTTGCATTTGACGTCTTTTTGTCCTGTGAGTTATATCTGTAGATCTAATTGTGGATTTATTATGATTGTTTTCTTCTGTTAACACAATAGACTACTAAGTGATCAAATAAAGAAATGACGTTGTCGATAGTTTGTGTCTGTCTTAATTGCACAGAGAAGGTTCAACCCTATCAATTGGGCGATCTGGACTCTTTCTCTACCAAAGACGAATTGACTACAAAAATTGGAAGTATGGAAAACTCAGCAGCTGGTGTCTTGAGTACACTTTCTATGCACCAAAACCCACAGAACTATTTCATGGAAGATATTATAGGTATCGTTGCCCTCCTTGGAACCGTTCAGAGTCCTGAGCTTAGCAGGTCGAGTAATGTTTCACTCCCCTGCCTCTCCCCTCAGAAAAAAAAAAATGAAAATTCTTCCATTTCAATGCATTGATAAAGAATAAAACGTTTTTAAATCTATTTTACTTCTAAATGTGTTTATGTTAACTTATCTGCAGGATATTAACAGAGTATCTTGGTGAAGATAATATGCTGGCTGTTATTTGTAGATCCTTTGATGCTGCACAATCTCTTGAGAAGTATACACAAAATGGAGAAATTGATTGTGGGTATGCTTTACATGCTGAAGCAGCTTCTCTTGGAAAATCTATAAGCAAGCGTTTCCGTGTTATATGCTTTGAAGATATAAGGTAACACAAAGTTTAACAGTCATGACTGTGATTTTCATTTATATATTATTATATTTTATAAGAGGATGAGTCTGGAAAAGAGTCTTGTGCATCGGGTTTGCTCTTTTATATAATATTTGCGAAGAGGCTGTTTCCAGATTGGAACATGGTCACTACTCCCCTCTTTATATAATATTTTATAATTAAAAAAAAAAAAAAACTATAGGCCAAGGCCTTACGTCGTGGAGCTTTGTTGTTTGTTATTTTTTAAAAGAACAACATGTATATGCATCGGTTTGACAGGCCATACACTGGGTGTTTGCGAGGAAAAGACTTTCAGAGAAAGTTGTGTTTGCCACGTCCTTGCTTGTCAAATGGGAAAACTCCAGCGGGTTTTATTGGTTATGCAGTTAATATGGTTGACCTGGACATCGATCACATGCAGACAAGGACAGCTTTAGGCCATGGGCTTCGGGAGACGGTGCTGTTTAGCCTTTTCAAAAAGCTCCATGTTTACAAAACAAGGGAGAGTATGGTTGCTGCTCGTGCATGTATAGTGGATGGTGCTGTTTCGTTAGATGGTGGTATTTTAAGAGAAAATGCAGTTCTCTCTCTTGGTTATGGGTATCTCTCTCTCTCTCTCTCTCTATATATATGTGTGTGTGGGTGTGATGAATATTCTCCGAAGTTATGCATTTCATCCAGTTTTTTTTGTGTGATAAATATTCTCTTGTGCATCTGGTTTCTTTTGCTCTTATTTTTGCTTAGAGCTCTTTGAAATGTTGTCCTGAACCCATCAATATAAATTTGCATAATTAGCCGGGTCAATGGCATAAATATTACATATTTGGTCACTGGGAGTAAAAGCTGGACAAGTTGTACAAATATGGACCAGATTGTAGATAATTTGTAAAATCGTTTTTCCAACTGCAAGGAAAATCTTTGAGCTCAACAAATATCACTTGAATATTGCCTCTGTCAGTGGGCCCTGTCCTTTTGTCATTACCGCTACATGATTTTATGAGGCTCGAAATAGGTATTGGATAATTTCGTTCTTCTCTGGTGGAGCTAATTGATATAACTCGGGTTTGTTGCTTCTCAGTCTCACAGAACATGAAAATGGACTATTAGCAGGTTGCCTATTAAGCAATCAGTTGAAGAGATGGATGAGAATTTCAGTAATGATATAATATTTTTTCGTTGAAAGATGAAAATCTTATGTTAAAATTTGCAAGTTAGAAGAATTGTTAGCTTTCTCTACCTTATCGTATAACCAAATGTATTTATGGGTTTTTGACTTCTTTGTTAGGGTACAGGGAGAAAAAGGGAATTAATTTACAGTTAAAATGCGTGGAGGTTTCTAGTAGTTTAGGCATAATGTGGTTGGAAAAATGCTATGAACAAACTTTTCAATACTTTATTTTCAATACCTCTTTATTATTGGGTACAATCTTGGCCCTATTAACAGGGTGTGGGCACATGATATTTATGGGGCTATCGAGATTTTACAGTGTTAAAAAGAATGTTAAAGACAGTTTAGCATTTTTATGTTTTTGATTTGTATTAGGATAAGTTATTTGGGTAGAAACATAACCCACCGAACTTGTTCTGGTTTTAGGAATCCTTCAATATGTTTTCGTTGTGTGAATCCGATGGTTCTCAGTCCAGAAACCGGAGAAATCTTGTCACAGATTAAAGGAAAGAAGTCAGATCTGAGGACAATTGAGGAAGAAATCGGAGTATGCAGTAAACGTCGTGAGAAGTATCTAAAGAAATTTACTAAAAAAAAAAAGAGATATCATCAGCTGATGGATAGAATGGAGCATGACAGAGAACTTTTGGATTATAAAACAGGTCAGGGGACAGCTCATAATGTATAGTGTTCTTGCTTGTGAAGTTTCCTGTAGCTGAGAAATGCGATAGGCTTTAAAGCAAAATTATGTGTAAACTTGTTTTTTAATCTTGTTAAACTTTCAGACCATCTGAGAGATGCTTGTTTAGGGTTATGAATATATTATCTTTTGCTCTCTTATTTTTCTAGCGCTCGTAGTGTTTACAGCGTTTTCGTACCCAGTTTTTAATCGACTACAACTTTCGCCCTTTTCCTCTCCAATTCCATCTCTTTCACTCTACAGTTCTGTTCACTCTTACACTGCACAGACAGAATCACTTTCCAACAAAATGAACTTCCAACTTAGCATGCTGGATTTCTCGCTGATTTTTATAGCCTTACACATAGTCGGTCGCAACAAATAAATACCTGTACTATATAATTGTTGCTTATGCCCGGTGTCTGTCTTTTTTATGTAAATAATTTTTGAAATTGTTTCCTTCTTCACCACAGTTCAAAGGTTATTTCTTTGGCTTCACATATTGAGAAGACACTTTGACTCCCTGTTTATTTAGTTAGTAAATGGCAAGAATAGGAGAATGGTGTGAAAACCCTGGGCTAGCAAATCATAAGAATTTGGCTGCAAATATGTTGCTGACGTATAGGTGTATTTTTATGTAAAAATTGATCAAGAAAAGACAAGCGTGGAACCTTGGGTGTCATGGACTCATTTTTAGTAGAACCAATAGAAGATTAACATACATGAAAAATCATATTTTTCTAGGATTAAAACCGTGGCACGGAGTACTCTGTGATGATATTATTATAATATTAAAAAAAATTCTCTCTTCACTCGATCGATAAGTTTATGAGAAGAATATAATTTTTTTTTAATAACCATCACAGTGAGTACGTGGCACAAAAAATATTTCTGTAAGTTAAATTAGTTAAACACTCAAACCCATTACCATTTCCACCATACTTGCACAACTCAACCAACACACATCTTCCCATTATCAACTTTAAGAAACGTAACCCTCATTTAAAAACCTTTAGGATAATTCTAGATACTGTTATAATTTTATGCAAAACTTGTCATAATATGAAATTATGAATAAGTATAGGGTCAAAATCTAATTTCTAACACATTTGAGATTAAATTATAGTTTATTCTTTATACTTTTATTTGTAGGTTAGAAAAATGAAATAATAATTTTACGAAGCTCTTAATAATCTTTTCTATCTAACAACATACTTCACTAAATTATTAAAAATAGTTAAATAGAAAAATCTAGTTTTACATTTTACATATGGTTGCTCTCACATATGGATAACTTAGGTTAATTTAATTGATAATTCTTTTGATAATTTTTTTATATGTAAGCTAGTTGTTGAGTAAATTAAGATTGCCAATTAATTTTATCTAAGAATTATGTAGATAAACTATTTGTGCAACTTTCATTATACATTTTTTAAAGATATTAATGTAAAATTCATGTATTATTATTATTATTCAATTATGCATGGTTATATTAACTCCGCCCATGTGTGCTTGCATGCATGGTCTGTCCCAAGTCAGGATAAAGGAGGAGGGTTGGCATCAGGTGTAGCGAACCGGCCATAAAAAACAGCTATATTTTTATGTGATGAACCCATGGCACTGCATCGGGCCGCGGGTGTAGTGAAAAATGTGCTAGGGTCCTTGCCCCAAGGCAAGGCGCCAGGTCTCCACTCGGATTTGGTGAGAAGTATGTCAGGGTCCCAACACGCAGATGGGCAAGCGTGGCGTGCAAGTACAGTCCAGAGGTTAAGGATGCGATTGGAAAGCTGGAACATAGGAACTTTAACGGATAAATTGAGGGAGTTAGCAGATGTTTTTGCTAGAAAGAAAGTGAATATTATTTGTTTGCAGAAAACTAAGTGGGCTGGAGAAAAGGCCAAGGAAGTGGATGGAATTGGTTTCAAGTTATGGTACACAGGTATTAACAAGAGTCGAAATGGTGTTGGAATTATGATCGATAAAAGTTTCAGAGATAAAGTTGTGGACGTCAAAAGGAAAGGCGACGAGATTATTTTGGTTAAGCTTGTAGTGGGTGATTTAATCCTGAATATCCTCAGTGTGTATGTACCCCAAGTCGGATTGCAACCAATTGATAAAAGACAATTTTGGGAAGACTTGAAGGAGGTTTTGAGGGGAATACCTCGAGAGGAGAATATTTTCTTAGGAGGAGATCTAAATGGTCATGTTGGTAAAAGCAATGGAGGTTTTGATAGAATTCATGGAGGTTTTGGCTATGGGACGAGAAACGAGACTGGAGAAGATATCTTGAATGTTGCACTAGCCTACGATTTGATGCTAGCGAACATCTTTTTTTGAAAAAGGGAGTCACATCTAATCACATATTATAGTGGTCAAAATCGTAGTTAGATTGATTTCTTTATGGCTAGTAGAGAAGATAGAACTTCTTGTGTCGATTGTAAGGTCTACCCTGGAGAGTGTGTCGCTACGCAACATAAGCTGGTAGTCTTGGAGGTTCGGTTCAACAAAGTACTTACAATGAGGAAGATGGCTCAGAACCCAAGGATAAGATGGTGGAAGCTTAAGGAGGGAAAAGAGAGAGAGTTCAATGAAAGAATGTTGCACGAAGGACCTTGGGAGTTTGATGCAGGAGCAAATGCAATATGGAATGAGATGGCTAAGTGTATTCAAAATATGGGAAGGAGGTGTTGGGTGAAAGCAAAGGAAATGGATTTCATACAAAGGAAACATGGTGGTGGAATGGAGAGATGCAAGAGGCAATTAAACATAAGAAGGAATGCTTTAGATCTTTGCATAAAAGTCCAGTGAAGAGAACTTGCAAAAGTTTAGATTAGCGAGAAAAAATGCAAAGAAAGCAGTGCGAGAAGCTAGAGGCAAGGTTTTCGCTGATTTGTATAAAAATCTTGGGTGCAAGGATGGTGAAAAAGGTATATATAAACTTGCAAAAATAAGGGATAAGAAAAGTAAAGACCTCACCCAAGTTAGATGCATCAAGGATGAAAATCAAAAACTTTTGGTGAGAGATGAAGATGTAAATGAAAGATTGATGAACTACTTCAACAAGCTGTTTAATGGGGTGGCGATATAAGGGAGGTGGACTTGGAGGACGCTTATGATGATTTGAATAGAAGATTTGTGCGCAAAATTAGTACACATGAAGTTAAGGAGGTTTTAAAGAGGATGAAGACTAATAAAGCCTTGGGACCTGATGGCATCCCTATTGAAGTGTGGAGAGGTCTGGGGGATGTGGCAATAAAATGGTTGACCAATCTTTTCAATAAGATTCTCCAGACAAATAAGATGCCTGATGCATGGAGGAAAAGTATAATTATGCCTATCTACAAAAACAAGGGAGATATACAGAATTGTTCTAACTATAGAAGCATTAAGCTAATGAGCCATACTATGAAGTTGTGGGAGAGGGTTATTGAACATCGCTTGAGGAGAGATACCAAGGTTTCTGTAAATCAATTTGGATTTATGCCAGGAAGATGTACCATGGAAGCCATTTTCTTGATGCGACAACTAATGGAAAGATATCGAGAAAAGAAGAAGGACTTACATATGGTGTTCATAGATCTTGAGAAAACATATGATAGGGTTCCAAGGAAAGTTTTATGGTGGGTTCTGGAGAAGAAAAAGGTATCATCAAAGTATGTAAAGGCAATCAAGGATATGTATGATGGGGCTACTACATGTGTGAAGCTTGTAACTAAACATCAAGTTATTTCGCTATCACGGTAGGTGTACACCAAGGGTCGGCTCTAAGTCCTTATCTCTTTGCCTTAGTTATGGATGAACTAACAAAAGATATTCAAGAGGAGGTGCCATGGTGTATGCTTTTTGCAGACGATACTGTGCTTATTGATGAGAGCAAAGATGGTGTTAATAGAAAACTTGAATTGTGGAGAAGCACTTTGGAATCTAAAGGATTCACATTAAGTCGGAGCAAGACTGGGTATCTGAAGTGTGAGTTTTCTCTAGTAAGAGACGTAGACCAAGATCCCGTGCATCTAAGTGGTCAAGAGGTACCCAAGAAAGATGCTTTTAAATACCTGGGCTCCATTTTGCAAAAAGGTGGAGAGATTGATGAGGATGTAAATCATAGAATCAGAGCAGGGTGGATGAAATGGCGTAGTGCATCTGGATCTTTGTGTGACCTTTAAATCTCCTTTAAGTTAAAAGGAAAATTCTATAGAACAGCAGTAAGACCTGCAATGCTATATGGAGCTGAATGTTGGCCAACACATAGGCAACATGAGCATAAAATGGGAGTAGCAGAGATGAGGATGTTAAGGTGGATGTGTGGTTATACGAGGATGGATAAGATAAGAAATGAAGATATTCGATGAAAGGTAGGAGTACGACCAGTGGCTGAGAAGATGAGAGATCATAGATTGAGGTGGTTTGGGCACATAATGAGAAGGCCATTGATGCTCCCGTAAGAACAGAAGTTTGTTACCAAGAGCTCAACACAAAAAAGGTAGAGGTAGACCGAAACTTACTTGGGGGAAGGTAGTAAAACAAGATTTAATGGTGTGGATATAGATTGACGAACGGTATGCCTTAGAACGGAATGGAGAAAAGCTATAAGCATGGTGGAGGGTTAGATCTGTTGTTATTCCTATGTTCCAGATGGTTCGTTTTTAGTCATTTTTCCCTCTTCTTCTTTTCCCTTTCTTTTTTACTTATATATATATATATATATATTATTACTATTCTATTCTATTTATTTATTTTTACTTTTATGTTGTTTTCAATCTTTTTGTATCTTTCATTTGGGTTCATCTATCACCGAATCCAATTAATTTGGAATAAATGTGTTGTTGTTGATGTTGATGTATGCATGGTTATATTATTAAGAAAAATTTGTGTTTACAATAATTACTCCAAAAATGACATTTTTAAAAAATTGTATCAATATATAATTATGTGTAAAAAAAATTGCAACAAAAAATATCAAAATTAAACCCTTCTTATTTTATAAACCAAAATTTAGAATGAGAGAATATTTGTGTAATTTCAGGATTACAACGTCTTTAAATTTAATAAACACTTACAAAAGAAACTTATAACAAACTCACTAATTATTAAATATCCCTTCACTCAAAACCAAATTATATATCTGCTATAAATGAAGGACTTAAATAAATAGTGGAATACATGATTGAAAACTCGAATTTTTAAGATGATTTAGTTTATTTTTTGTAATAGCTTTTTTGAAATTTATCTATTCCATGGTATACCATGTTAGTAATTAATGTTTTAAAAATTTAAAAGTGAAATTTACATCAATATAAAAATAACAAATCTTACATTCAGTTTTTATATATTAAATAATAAAAATTTATCGAATTATATTTATTAATTAATAATTAAATTCTAATAATTTATATCCGTTTGATTCACGAAAATTAGCAATTAAAATTAAGTGTATAATTTATTATTTTTACCCAATATAAATTGAAAATTAATCCAAATTAAAAATATGATTTTTCATTACAAAAATTAAAAATTAATCTAAATTAAGTGTATAATTTATTATTTTTACCCAATATAAATTGAAAATTAATCTAAATTAAAAATATGATTTGTCTTAAAAAAAATATTATAGTGAGAGAGACTGTGATTATGAATTTATGATATCATTTATTTATTAGGAATAAGTTATTTTGCTTATTCTTAATTTGTCTATCCTTTTCAATACCGTTAAATTATAATTAATACCGTCAAATTATAATCTCATCCAAGTGGAGATTTACAGAATAAAATAAATCTTTTTACTCTTTTCACCGTCTCTCACCTTTTTCTTTCTTCCTTTTTCTCTATATGAGAAGTACAAATAATTCTATTGAACGTGGTTGATGCCCAAGATACCAATAATATGACAATTATTCGAATACAAAGTCCCTAACTTTCTCTCTCTTCAGTAGCACTTTAGCAACTAATTAAGTATAAATCCCAACGACTCAAGATCTTATGAGGATGAAATCAATGAATTAGCAGAAGATTCACAATTAAATAATAATGTGAATTCGACATATATGATTAATTAGCAAACTCTAACAAAATTTGGAATAGTATCAGGGAAAGATGATCATTGGCCAAAAAGAAACACTTTTTAAATTTCAAAATTTTGACTCTATCCTTTATAAAATTTCAAAATTGATGGTAGGCTTGACGAAGCTAATGGTTGCCAGATGAAATTATAATTTAATGGTATTGAGAAAAGTAGATAAATTAAGAATAAAAACAATAACTTATCCTAAAATAAAAAAAAGAAAAAGAAATGTAGAACCATTCCAGAACCGATAGAGGTTTATCACGAGAACAGAACATGAACATAACCATAACGATAAAAATCATGTAATAAAATATTTATTACCACATAAAGTGATATCCTATGATCGACTGATATCTGTGTGAATTATCTCCAACAATTAACTATCCCTGTTTGTTAATAAGAAAAGAAAAAGTATAACGTCATCAGTTGTAATATCGCAATGAGAGAGACTGTTCCTATATATAATCCTCTTTTATTCTGCACCATCTGAGTTACCCAACCCAACACTGAATTGAAACTGACCGAGTCAGCCAACTCAGCTCCGAACTGAGTCATGTTTCAACCCAGCACCAACAATGTGAGTTTATCTCTCTCTGGATGCTCATCCAATTTTATCTATCTTGTGTTGCTGCTGAGAAAATGCGAGAAAACGAACTTAGCAATTCGGTTTCCATTGTTGACGCTCCAAGCTTTTTCGTCCTCTTTTCCCCTAGTTGAGGGCACATCTCGCTCATCGTACAATGCCTTAGGGCTTAAATGCATGCGTTTTTTCTCGCCGTCGAAGGTTGTCGATGTGTCAAATGGCACTGATAACAGCGTCAGAACTGAGTTCTGTTCTGCATGTTGTAGTCTTTGTGATTTTCTCTTTATGATTTTTTTTTCTTAATTTGAATTTTTGAAGAGAGATCATGTTTTCAACCTTTTTCTATGCTTTAGAAGGTCTCAGAAAGTTATCAATGGAAGAATTTTGAAGTATTTTATTTGGCAATGGCGGTTTTAATGTTGCTGATCATTTTTTGGGTCTGTTCTTTGAGTAATGTAAAGAACCATTCTAATCCAAAAGATTAAACGGTTGGTTGAGACTATCTTAATAGTTTTTATATTTTTCTAACACACCCCTCACGCAAAAGCCCTTTGATGTTGAAGTTGGATATTACACTGTTCCAATTTTTTATTTTACCTCGTGCTGATTTAATTCCACTAGAGTGAGGGGAGGTGAGGATCGAACTCGTGATCACTTAGTCACTGAGGCTCTAATACTATGTAAAGAACCATTTCAACCCAAAAGCTTAAACTGTTGAGTGAAACTATATTAATGATTTTTATATTTCTTTAACAATAGTAAAAACAAAATAAACTCCTGTATTTTTGTTCAATGTAAGCAACATATCCTCTTGCATTGGAGTTGCTATTTGAGAGAGAGATTTTATAGTACAAATTTGGATAACATGTAGATTAAACGTGGTTTGGAAGGCATTGAAACTCAGGGAACGAGTTAATATTATATTTATATGCTACCCATAATGTGTGTAACTGTGTATAATTTGATGGCTTGTTGTTCTGACCTGTTAGATATCATTTATTATTTTTCCTCATCAACATACCAGAAGGGTTCTGCTTCTCTTGCTGGTTGAGGCGGTGCCCCTTAATTATGTATAATTTGAAGGCTAATTGTTCTAACTTGTTAGATATCATTTTTTTATCTTTCCTCATCAACATAATCAGAAGGGTTCTGCTTCTCTTGCTGTTTGAGGCAATGCCCCTTTAGTGAGGTGCATGCCTCTGCCTCGGGCATTCCTTGTTCAAGTGTTGTTGCCTTTAGCTCCTTTTTCATCTTATTATCTGAGATACTAAGGGGTAAAATAGTCAGAATCTTAAAAAAAACTTCTTGTTGGCTTTTGGGACACTTAGCAGCAAGCATTCCAGGGCTTTGAAAGTTACTTTTACAAAGAATATTTTGCCGGGGTAGTTAACTTATGTGGAAAATTAATTCAAAATAGTCAATGTCTTGCTGTTTTCTTCTTTTTTCTAATGTCAATGACTATCTTCAATGAGTCGTGCACTTTTTGATGCCTCTCGCCTCAAGGCGATAAAATGCCCTAGTGCCTTAATGGTGCCTTTCACCTTTGACTATCTTGAAGTGAGGAAGAAAATTTTGTTTTTATGTATGTCAACCGTGTATCTCTTTATGGTTTGATTACCTGTCCCGCTCTAATTAAATACTAGGCTAATGCTCAAGCATTTGGATGGTCGGGCAGTTTTTGAGCAATCTAGCTTCGGAATCAGTTATGAGTTTTCATTGTGATCAAGCATTATCCATGATATATGAGAACAACCTCTAATTATGCAGGCTGCCAATCATACAAAAGCACTATCCATCCAAGGTTCTACGGCATTGTTGCCAGTGAATGTGGATCTGAATGAAACTTATGTAGATGCGCAGGACAATGCAGAAAATGGAGAACTTCTACAAGCAGAGTCCATCATCAGACGGTCACAGGTTGCATATATTTTGTGCTGCTTTACCATTTAGTTTTATTGCTTTTATCAGCAGTGAAAGATGATTTTTCGTTTTCAACTAGTTGTTTGCCAATCAACACTAACTGCATCTTACTTCTATTTGTACCCCCCCCCCCCCACAACAACACAAAGAAACCAAAAAACTGCATCTTACTTTTTGGCAGATTTGCTGTTCTACTAGGTTTCTTAATTTCAAAGTGGTGATAGTAAACTTACCTCACGTAATATTTGCAGAAACTACAAGATGATCTACACATGTTAGGGCTGAAAATTAAGCAGCATGAGGTCAACCTAAATCTTTTGAAGACTCAAAGAAGCAAATTAGATGATTCCATTCTTGATTTGCAAGGTACATTTTGTAAAGAACCAATTCAACCCAAAAGCTTAAGCTATTGGGTGAGGCTATATTAATGGATTTATATATCTCTAATACGCCCCCTCACAAAAGAGCCCATTGAGCTTGAAAGGTGAATGATGCATCAGGCCCAACCTACCTGTGCTAAAAAATTCCACACAAAAAATGGGGGCGGCGAGGATCGAACCCGGGACACCGAGGCTTTGATACCATGTAAAAAACCAATTCAACCCAAAAGCTTAAGCTGTCGGGTGAGGCTACATTAATGGTTTTATATTTGTCTAACACATTTGTTGTACTTTTAAGGAATTTTTCTATCTTTGTTTGGCAAGTGGATAAAAGTAACAGGTTCTAATCCGAAAAATTGCTTCTTTGCATATTTGCAAGGACATGATTGCGTACAAGGATTGCCCTCACCCCACCCTCTCGGGGTTTGATGAGGATTAGTTTTTTTGTTTGGCAAGTGGATAATATTATGGAATAATGATGAAACAAACTATTAAATTCTTAAACCATGCTCCAACACTTCATATATGCACTTCATCAGTGCTACAAGAAGTTATTTATCTTGGAGCAATGACGAAGTTAAGTTCTGGGAGCATCGCTGAAGTGCATATATCAAGTGTAGTCATTCACTTTGGAAATGATTAAATAAAAGAGTAAACTTTGTTTCTTTTTTTGTAAATGCTCATTCCCATTTTGCATTAATTCTCTACTAATGGAGAGTAATTTTCAATTTTGTATTGTTTTTTCGTGTTCTTAGTTATTGTAGGGCAATATCAGAGTTCAAGTACACCCAATGTTGGTAATGCTGACAATCCCCACCTTACAACTAAGGAGGAGGTAAAGCATGAAAGATCTGCTGCCAGTATTTTGTGCCAGCTGAAGACTCGTTATGGAACTGAAGCATCTCATCTTGCATTTATGAAGGAAGTTGTGGGAGTTGTTGCTACTCTGGGCAAAGTTGAGGACGATAATCTTAGCAGGTATTCTTAACTTATGCATTTACTTTACGGCTTTGTGAAATTATGCACTTATAAAAAAGTTTATGCTCAACAGCATTATGTTTAAACAATATAATCACATATGCTGGTTTTTCACTGCGCTTATATAAAATACAGGCTTTTCTCAGAGTATCTTGGAGGGGAGACTATGCTGGCAATTGTTTGTAGAACTTATGAAGGAGTTAAATCTCTTGAAATGTATGATAATGAAGGCTGCATAGCTAAGAGTTGCGGTCTTCAAGGGCGAGGTACCTCTATTGGAACGGCCTTGGGTGGTTGTTTTCAAGTGATATGTCTTGAATATCTGAGGCATGACAGGATAAGTCTTGTATTTTCTTTAATTGGTGGCTGAGGATAAATTACTGTTGTTTTACTCTCTTTTTTCCCTCTCTTTTTGCAGACCTTATGTTGGTAATTTTGTGGTTGATGACCCACAGAAAAAGTTGGACATTTTAAAACCCAAATTACCTAACGGGGAGTGTCCACCTGGATTTCTTGGCTTTGCTGTGAATATGATTAATGTAGACAGTGCTAACTTATTTTGTGTAACTCCCAGTGGTTATGGCCTCAGAGAATCTCTGTTTTATAGTCTGTTTTCACGTCTGCAAGTATATAAGACAAGGACAGAAATGATGCAAGCTCTTCCTTGCTTAAGTGATGGAGCTCTTTCCTTGGATGGAGGAATGATAAGGAGTAGTGGGGTATTTTTCTTGGGCAATAGGTAAGAGGATGAATGGCAAAGTTATTTACTTATGCATTATATCTAATTCTTTTGTAGTTTATTTTGAAAGTTACATGATAGGTTGAAGCCTTAAATTATGTGATGGAACTCTTTTTTTATAAATCTGAAATTGCAGAAAATATAAATGGAGCCAAGCTCCTTACAAAATAAAATGCAGAAAATAAACCCAGAAAGCCTCAACTCCCCCTCAAACCAAATACCTAGGCTCAAGAGTTCCCTAGAGGTCTCCCATTTCCCCACTGACCAATTTCTGAATACATGCCTACCTCACTACACACACTCACCTTTTATCCTACTCACTGAATATTCTAGAAGCAATTCTTTAACTAACTAACTAATTATTTCTGGCCCATCATTATGCCATCCTGGAAATGAGAATAACTTTGGTAGTAAGGTTCATGTTCTCCTTTTGAAAATAGAAGGTCATTAGTGAGAGAAAGATAAAAATAAACTAGATTTTTACCAAGAAAGAAAAGCATGAAATTAAAACTAGAGAGCCTCCTAGTTTTGCTGATTGTCTGAAATTGAAATTCCTCAAAAATCCCACAAGCCAAACACCAAAACATGTTAGGTGAAAAATTGATCATAATTACCTTAAGAGATTGTTAAAAATGAATCTTTACCCTGAATTTGGTGCTCTTTGTGTTTTAATTATTGTTTGTGTGTATCTTGTACATGGTTCTTCAATGGTATAATGTCCTTAAAAAATAATGAATATTATATTTCAACTTATGGTATTGTAGAAGATGAGAAAGGAAATAGAACCAATATGATGAATGCATGACCTGAACAAATCACTTATTACTATTTATACTAAAGAATCAACTTATTTTCAATTTTACCCAATTCTACAGGTGTACACTAATTACACAAATTACTATTACTATTTTCTAAGATTATTTTCTATTTATCTAACACTCCTTAAGCTAGAAAATATATATCATGTGCACCAAGGTTGTTACTTATTATTTAATTGAGTTTCCTCTTAGAGATTTCGTGAGAATGTTAGCTAGCTGATTGAGTTGACAAAAGGTGGGTACCATGTCTCCTGAAAGTATCTTTTCTCTCGTATATTTGTAGTCAATCTCAATTTGCTTGTTCCTTTCATGGAAGGTAGGATTGGAGGCAATATGCAGTGTTGTTTGATCATCACAAAAATGTGTCTTATGCCGTAGGTAAACAAATGGAATTTCTTTCCGCAATTGCTTCAAACTCCCAAGTTGACATGTTGTTGTAGCCATAGTTGTATTATGCCATATGTCTTATGTTTTTGAAATTGATTTTGGGGAATGACTTCGTCAAAATACTGTGTGCTATCAACAATAAATGTTAGCCATGGTGCACCACAATTTATTTACAGGCGGAGATTTTATTATTAATTTATTTCAGGCGGTGACCTGGTATTGTTATGATTATATTTTCTGGTTGGAGAGCCTGGTATTGTGATCACATTAAATTTACAGGCGGGGAGCCTGTGATTGATATGTTGTAGTTCTGTGTTTGAGTATACTCTCACTTCAATGTATATATTATTTTTGTAAAGTGTGGATTTCTAAATTATATGAATTGGTTTGGATTGAAAATTTGCTTTTCAAAGTTGTTTGTTTTCATCTACATATTATTTTGATAAGATATTAATTTTTGTTATATATAAAAACTGATTTGGGATTTGAGGATTTTTATATTTATATTTTGAATTAAATATTAATTTTAAATGTTATCTTGACCTGCTTGTGATATTACTTACTCATTGAGTTGCATTGCAACTCACCCCTATCTTAATTTTGTATTTTCACATGTATAGTTACAGAATTAAAATCTGATTTTAATCCTCCGGTTTAATTGTGAGAGTCTGTTTGGTTGTCAGTGGTGAGCTTGACACATCGTTTCATGTGGGCAAAGTTTATATTTTTTTATTTTTCTAGAAGACTTATATTTTATATTCTAGAGTTGCTCCACTATTTCTACAAGCTGGTTAATTGGAAATTTGATAAATGTAAATGTATTAGGCTGATAAGTTAGATTTGTCAGGCTAATTGATGTTAAGATTAAATTTAGCCTAATATCGATTATGGACTCGAAGTTAGGTCACGACAAAATTATTATGTTATTTAGTGATTCTCATGTTATTTTTAATCATCTAAGAAATATTCCTTATTTTTGGGATCTTTCCATATTTTTTAGGGATTTTATGTTTAATAAGTTATATGCTTTTTGAAAAAAAAATTATTTTATTAGAATTTCCTATTTGATTTTATTAAGATTTTATATTTAATTAGGATTTGTCTAGGATTTTGATTAACTTTGCACTTAGGGGCGTAAATGGGTCAATCGACTTGTTAGGGCCCTATAGTTTAGCCTGTCTTTCGCCTGACTTGGCTTGACCGGTTTTAAAAATAACACAGGCTTGAGCTCATTAAAAGACTTGTTTAGAAATCAGGCCACAAACCTATTTTAGCAGGTCTGTTCTCTAAGCCTCAGGCACGACTTGTATATTTTAATAAATAATATTTTATTTTATTATATTTTTAATAAAATAATATGTTGTTATTTTTTAATAAAATAATGTTTTTGTTTTTCAATAAAATAATATCTTGTTATTTTCAATAAAATGATATCTTTTTAACTTTTAATAAAGGGTTTGTTTTTTCTGATGTTACTTTAGATAACTTTATCTAATGTTCATCAAAACGACGTCGTTTTGGGACGGAAATCATGGTATTTTTGTAATTTTAATTTATTTTAGGGTTATAATAGTCTTTATCACTCTAATTTTTTAATTTTTCAACCCCAAAACAACGTCGTTTCGATGAACATTAGATAAAGTTATTTAAAGTAACATCGGAAACTTTTTTCCCTTTAATAAAATAATGGTTTATGATTTTTGAATTTTTTTATAATCTTTTCTCTTCTAATTTGGCAAACACATTTTTTCTTAACCAAATTCCTTAGCCGCCACAACTCTCCTATTTTCTATCAAATTTCTCTGCTATTCTATCCCTTTCTGTAAAGAACCATTTCAACCCAAAAGCTTAAACTGGTAGGTGAGGCTACAGTAATGGTTTTATATATCTCTAACACCCCCTCACACAAGAGCCCACTAGGCTTGAAGAGTGGACAACGCACAGGTCCACCTTCCTATGCTAAGAAATTCCACAAGAGAAAGTGAGGGGCGGTGAGAATCAAACACTGTGACACCGAGGCTTTAATAACATGTAAAAAACTAATTCAACTCAAAAGCTTAAGCTGATGAGTGAGGCTACATTAATGGCTTTATGCTTCTTTAACAATTCTCAACTTCTTATACTTTCCAAACCGTCCATCGCTCACCATCGACACTCAAAATTTTCACAGCTGATAGTAAGTCCTTATTCTTTCTAATGTTTGCTCTCTTTTTTATCTCTTTGAAAAAATTGCCTCTTTCCAAAATTTCCATAAAAAAAAAACATATTATTTGATTTATGTGTGTTGTATGCATATACATATCTTGTTCTTTTTGGTGCCTTGTTGGACATGTGTTTATGTCTGTGATTTATTTTTTATTTGTTTCTCTTTATTTATTTAATTATTTTTCTTGGGAAATTCTCATATAAGTTAGTTGGTGGATATCTTCTGAGCTGATAGTAAGTCCTCATTGTTTTCCATATTTTTTTTTTTGTATTACAGTTCGATTCGATTGATTGTTTTTTATTTTCAACAACGTAATTAAATTGTCAATATTTTGGGTTGTGTTCAGCTCTACAAAGTAATTATAACCTATAATTTACATAGTACAATATATTATTTTTGAAGGTTTGACAGGCTTGATAGGTCAGGTCAAGCCTTGTATTTTTAAAAACAAGTTAGACCAAGCTTATAATTTAGCTTGTATCAGGTTAACAAGTCAAGTCAGACTTGAAATAATTTATATAGACCTAGCTCATTTAGACTAAAGTCTGGCTTGGCCTATTTAGACTAATGTCAAGCTTATAATCTGGCTCATTTATACCCCTTTGCACTATAAAATATAAATATCCTTTAAGGGCCTTTTGTTATTCGGACTTTGAAATTGATAATAAAGGTTATTGATTTTTTATTTTATATTTTGGTAAAAAAAAGGTTGTCGATTTTATTACCACAAAAAAAAAGGTTATTGATTTTGAATCCCAAGGATTCTGTTTCGGAATTTCGAACATTTCGGATTGTTGGAACCGTGAGGATTCTTGGCTCTCTTCTGTACTGGTTCTACATCAGTATGGCAATAGAAAACTATGGTGGATTGTTCTGAGCATGTCTGAAATAGGTATAGAGCGAAATATTGGAGATTTGAGAGCTGGTGTGAACCATAGCCAGAGAGATCGTCACTCGTATTGGTCATCAATGGTTATAAGGTATTTCGGTACACAGCAGGTACTAGGCCCAGTAGATGGGGCATTATGGTTTTATCCTCCAAGCTCTAGATACCATGCAGAGGACCCATATGGTGAATTCATAACTTCAACAAGTTGCTTCCGTTTCCATTTATTCCAAAGAATCAATGTTTTCCGAGTGTACCAGTCACATGGTTTTACTTTAATTACACAAATGTAGCTAATAACTATATATCTAACAGGTACATTCTTGAGAAGCAAAATAGGGCAAGCCTGGAGAAGTTTTATCATTGTTCTATTGTGATTGAAAGGTCATGAGTTCGAATTCGGGAAACAACCACTTTGTAATGGAGAGTTTTTTTTCTTTTTCTTTCTTTTTTATTGGTACATTGTTGAGAAGAAGATTTTCTTTCTTGTAAAGAACCATTTCAATCCAATATGCAAGAGTCCTTTGAGCTTGAAACATAGATATTGCACAGACCTATTTTTTGGTTCTATCTTGTGCTGAATTAAATCCACTAGAAAGTAGAGGTGATGAGAATTGAACTCGTGACCGGGGTCACGTATCATGATAAACATCCATATCACCTAAAAACTTAAGCTTGTAAGTGATGGCCTAATCAATAGTTTTTATATTATATTTCTCTAACATTTCTTGAATAGCTTAACATGTGATTCAGTTGAATGAACAGTTTAGGAGAGTAACCCTATCTATAAAAGGGACCTACAGTGTCGATTATCACAATCTTTTACTAGATAATATGATTGTAAGAATATACGTATCACTCAAAATGGAACCTCAAGGATAAACATTGAACCTTGTAAATTTAAGGTTTTGTCTTTGATACCTGTTTCCTGTGTTTAATGATGAATAACTGTTTTAAGTTTTTGAAATCAATTTAAAATCCTTTTCGAAGAATAGTTTTGATTTTGGGAACATCAGAATGCTGCTGTTGTTTGTTTGTAGAAGAATGCAATCATCAAAGATGTGAAATAAAAAGTCTCTATAAAACTCTAGGAAGAGGGTAAGCCTAGAGCAATAGTGAAATTGCTTTTTTGTGACCGTGAGGTTACATGTTTGAATTCGAGAAACAACCTCGTTATAAACAGCCTCAGCCATACTTTCGTTAATCAGGGCTTAATGGAGAATGGTTTATAGAACTCTAGGAACTGATTACCCATTTTATTTGTCATGACTAATTATTTTCCTTATTTTGTTTTAATATTTTGGGGGCTTGGCGGTTGTCCATGATATTAGGGAAGATGTGGATGTTAGATTCCCCAGACCAGGAGGACCAAAGGGGCCTGATAACCACGGTGGAATTGAGAGGCAAATGAACGATATTAAATGGAAGAAGGAAAAGATTCTGGAGGACACAAAAAGGGAACAAACTTCGCTGGAGATTGCAAAATTCAATTTCAATAAAAAGAAGAATGATTTTCTTAAGCTTTTGGCTCAAAGTTCATTATATGCAACTCAGGTAACTTTTCTGCATGGAAATCAGAATACTAAGCCCAGGTGATTTTTAAGACCTTGTATGTGGTTTGAAGGTGAATAGGAATCATGATATTTTATTTATTCATTTTTTGTTTTTTGTTTTTTGATACATATTCACTTGTTGTTTTTATCGTTGTTGTTTTTTATAGTTGAGAAGTTAGAACAGTTTGATTTACTTTAAATTTTTTAGGAAGTTATACTATTAAAAGCATTAACGATCTTTCCTCTCTATTTTTTTTTTTTTTTTTAAGTGTATGCTAACATACTGATCAAACTCTGAAATGGGATGCTGATTAATCAACAAAAGAATCTCAGATTATTGCATGCTTATTTGACTCTATCGACATGCAAGCATATGGCAGGTGGTTTACGTAGTTGTGTGAAATGATGAGTGCTAGTTAGATGGCTTTAAAATGTTTTATTTTTGGTGTTACTATGGGGTTGATGCTTAGGCTTTAAATGTTATTACCGGAAGCCATGTTTAGATTCATCGCATAGGTAGTTGAAATCTGAAATAATGAATATTATTTTTTAATATTCATGTACATATGCTTATAATTTATGTATATATTAACGAGAATAATTACTTTCTTAATAAAGAGTTATTCTAGGGAAACGATACAAAGCAAATCAGACCTATAATATGTCCAATCATAATCTCTTTAATAAAAGGGAAAAACAAGTTTATAATAATTACAGAATTATTCAAACTGTATTTACAAAACCTCCCCTTAATTTGGTCAATGGATATTTATCATTTCCTCTTGTTAATAAGGTCTTCAACTCTCTCAGTGGGAAGTCACTTAGTCAACAAATTAGCTAATTGAAGTCCTCAAATGATACAAAAAGCATTCTGGTGTACAAGGTTCCTCGACTTGTGAGGGTACGGGTTGATTGTATGCAGTTTTACCCTTGTATTTTTACAAAGAGATTGTTTCTCAAACTCAAACCCATAACCTTCTGGTCACAAAGGAGCAACTTTATCATTGTTCGAAGGCTCACCTATTTTTGAAGTGCCTGCTATCTAATTATTCCTTGATGAAGTGACAGTCAATCTTAATGTGTTTTGTTCTATCATGAATTGGATTATGAGTTATACAAATGGTAGATTTATTATCACAACACAACTTCATGGGTCTTTCATATTTAACTTTGAGTTTGTTTAGTACAACTTTCAGCTATAATAATTCACAAACCCCTTGATCCGTAGCTCGAAATTCTACCGTTGCACTTAAACAAGCTACCACATTTTGTTTTACACTCTGTGTTACTAAATTTGCACAAAGAAACATACAATAATTAGATGTTGATCTCTTATCAGTAATGGGATATTGCATAATTACTATCAATATACACTTCTAAGTACAAGTTTTCACTTTTTGGGAATAACAATCCTCTCCCAAGTGTAGATTTAAGATATTGTAGAATTCTTTCCTTGTTATGCAAACATATCTCCCTCGAGTCGTGCAAGAATAGTGAGTTTTTCCTCTAGTGAATGTTTAAAGAATAGATGTGGTTTCATTTACTTTAAACCACAAGAAATTTTGGAGACCCAAAAAAATTGATATTGAGAGAAGTGTGCATCACAATCATGGAGAATTCATTGTTGGCATCAATCATCATTGAAATAGGAGAAATCACTATCGGTATGATTCACAATGGGCAACTGATATAAATTACAACAATTCATTACTAATACATCACTATTTGTCTCATTGGTATAGAAAAATTCACTGGAATGATCATCGATGGGAAGAGAGTTGCATGAATAAGGCCAAGCAGATAGAGACAGAGTCAGAGTATCAACGACAAAGACTGTGGCCGGAGCACGGCTAGGACAAAGGTCAAGGCCAGAATGGTGTGGTGGTGGGTTGCCGGTAGGAGGCGTAGTTGGAGTAAAGTGTTGGTATTGAGATGTGGCAAGGAGGAAAGGAACATTGTGTAGTGGCATAACAAGGTTAGGATTTGGTGAGAGAGACATGAAGAAAAGAATCATGGAAATAATGATATCGTTATAATAAGTTTCAGGTATTAAGAAACTTATCAGTGTAATAGTGACAACACAAGTCACAAAGTATGATACCCCTGTGCTACCATGGTCAAGTATGGGGATCTAGGTATTGAAGATAGAAAAGAGAGAATCATATAAAATTCATATTGATAAGTTATGTGTGTTGGGCTTCCTCCTTCAATACTAAGCCCAAGCCTATTTGAGGGGTTTCCTAAAAACCCTAACCCTAATTTCCACCTCCTCTATATATACTCATTAGTTGAGGGTGGAGGCAAGGTTAGATTAGAGAGGTCAGATTTGAGAGAACAAATTTGAGAGAATTATTTGATTGTTTGAGCAAAAGCTTTATGCTTTGCATTTGAGAGATCTCTAGAGAGAGTTTGAGTGAAACATCTCTAAGGTAGTTTGATTATCACCATTCTTGGAGAGGTTGAGTTAACCACCACATTGGTGTATTTGATTATTTGTAACCATTATTTTCATAGTGGATTTCTGATCTGGACTAGGTCCCGTGGGTTTTTACTTCTTCATTGGAGAAGGTTTTCCCACGTTAAATCTGGTTGTGTTCTTCTTCTTTCTCTCCTGTTTTCGTTTTGATTTTCCGCTGCGCTACCCGACCTAGTGAAGTTCAGGCCGAGGTATTGCCGAGATCCGAGATCAGGATCTTGTTGATTGACTTCCGCACAAAAGGCCCCTGAGCCGATCTGAAGGAACCGAGTTTTTCCCAACAGTGGTATCAGAGCCCGAGTTTGACGGGTTCTGAGGGAGACGAGATGGAGACCAGTGGCATAACTCATGATGGAGATATGTTCAAGTTGACCGCAGATAATTTCACATATTGGAGACCGATGATGGAAGATCATCTCTACTGCAAAGATTTGCATGAGTCCATTATCCTTGATGAGAGACCAGCAGGCAAGACAGATAAGGAGTGGGAGATCCTGAGTCGGAAGGCGGTAGCCACGATCAGGAAATATATTGATAAAAGCTTCTTTGAGCACGTGTCCGAATTCACGAACGCGTATGAGTTGTGGACGGAATTAGAGTCCATGATTCAGAAGAAGACTCCCAGGAACAAAGCACACCTGGTTCGCCGACTTGTTAAGCTTGAATACAAGGACGACATGAGCATGATTGAACACCTGAACACCTACAAAGGTATTGTGAATCAGCTGTCAAAGGCTGATATGAAAATTGATGAAGAATTGCAGGCATTGCTGCTGTTGAGCTCGCTGCCAGAAAGCTGGGATACTCTGGTGGTGACCCTGAATAACTCGACTCCAGATGGAAAATTGAAGATGGATGTCGTGACAGACAGCCTCCTGGGCGAAGAATCCAGGAGAAGAGAACGAGGTACTTCGAGTACGTCTGAGGCCAACGTTACTGAGAACAAAGGGAAATCTGACTCCCGCGGTAGAAGCAAAAGCCGAGGTAGAGGTCGTGACAGACGAGACAAGTCCAGAGGTCGGTCAAAGCCGAAATATGAGTTGAAGTGCTTTTACTGTGGAAAGACAGGCCATAAGAAGCCAGACTGCTGGACCCTACAAAATGATGAGAAGAACGACTCTGTGAAGCCGGATCAGATTATTCCCAAGAAGAGGGAAGACAAGAGTACCACTGCGGTGGCTGCCAACCCGGATGCCGAGATATTCCTCCTTGGTGAGGATAATTATTTGAATGTTGCATATGATGACTGCACCTGGATTGTTGACTCCGGTGCCTCCTTCCACGTTACTCCACTCCACACAAAGGTTTTTTCTCCTCTTATCGAGGTGGTGATTTTGGAGTCGTGAAGATGGGAAATCAAGTGACCAGCAAGATTGTTGGTGTCAGTGATGTAACTCTGACCACAGATGTCGGGTGCCGACTTGTGTTGAAGGATGTGAGGCATGTTCTTGACATGCGTTTGAACCTAATCTCGGTAGGCAAACTGGATGATGTCGGGTTAGTGAACTACTTCGGTAGTGTGAGATGGAAGCTGGCCAAGGGAAATTTGGTCGTGGCCCGAGGTAAGAAAGAAGGCTCCTTGTACGTGATGCAAGGAAAGATCAATGGCGGAGAAGCTAATTCTGTTCGAGATGAACCTAGCTTGGAGCTATGGCACAAGCGCCTCGGCCACATGAGCGAGAAAGGGCTACAGATCCTGAACAAGAAAAGATTATTGACCGGGTTGAAAGGCCAAGCGTTGGAGAGTTGCACGCACTGCCTAGCTGGAAAGCAGCACCGGGTTTCTTTTGTGAGACCGGATCAACCAAGAAGACGAAGGAATATTCTTGACCTCGTCCATACTGATGTTTGCTCCATGTCGGAGAAATCTCTTGGAGGAGCTCAGTACTTTGTTTCATTTATTGATGACCATTCGCGCAAAGTGTGGGTATATTTGTTGAAGACTAAAGACCAGGTACTCCAATCCTTTAAAGAATTCCATGCAATGGTTGAAAGGGAGACTGGAAAGAAATTGAAGGTGGTCCGATCTGACAATGGTGGTGAGTATTGCGGCCCATTTGATGCATATTGCAGAGCGGCCGGGATCCGACTTGAGAAGACGCCCCCCAAGACTCCACAGTTGAATGGACTGGCTGAGAGGATGAACAGAACTATTTAAGAGAAGGTCCGAAGCATGTTATCCAATGCCGAATTGCCGAAATCATTCTGGGGAGAAGCCGTCAAAACTGCTGTTGATTTAATCAACCTCTCACCATCACGACCACTTGAAGGAGAAATTCCAGAAGAAGTCTGGACAGGTCGGAAAGCGGCCTACAATCAACTGAAAGTGTTTGGATGCCGAGCTTTCGTGCATATCCCTAAAGATGAAAGGGCCAAACTTGATGCAAAGACTAAAGAATGCATTTATCTTGGTTCGCCGAGATATGAGTTCGGGTTCCGACTTTGGGATCCAATCAATAAGAAGATCGTGAGAAGCCGAGATGTGATCTTTCATGAGCATGAGAACATTCATGACATCTCGAAGCCCAAAGTCCGGGTTACTGTCAGACATGAAGAACCCGTCCCTCCTGTCCGAGCTGAAGCAGGGGGAGAAAATCAAGAAAATGAAGAAATTGATGATCAGCAACAAGCTGATGATGACCAAGACACTGAGGTCCGAGTTGATGATGAGATTCGGGATGAGATTGATGAACCGGGTTCTCAAGCTGAAGAACAGCCGAGATATCCAACTCGAGAAGGAAGACCCTCTACGAGATACCCATCTGATGAATACACCGTTGTTGCTGAAGACGGTGAGCCTCAGAGTTATGATGAGGCTGTGACGAGCTCAGAGAAAGAAGAATGGGAAAAGGCAATGCGAGACGAGATGAAGTCTCTGTACGAGAATCAGACTTATGAGCTGACCGAGTTGCCTAAAGGAAGACGAGCTTTGAAGAATAAATGGGTCTACAAGATTAAGAATGAAGAGAACGGGCAAAAGCCGAGATACAAAGCCCGGATTATAGTGAAAGGCTGCAATCAGAAGAAAGGAGTTGATTTTGAGGAGGTTTTTTCTCCTGTGGTGAAAATGACCTCGGTCTGAACCGTGTTATCTATGGAGGCTTCGATGGACCTCGAGGTAGAACAAATGGACGTGAAAACGGCATTTCTTCACGGTGATTTAGAAGAAGAAATATATATGGAGCAACCTGAAGGATTCCAAACTCCAGACCAAGAAGACTTGGTATGTCTGTTGAAGAAGAGCCTCTATGGCTTGAAGCAAACACCTCGGCAGTGGTACAAGAAGTTTGAATCATTCATGACTGATCATAAGTTTGAGAAGACTGAAGCCGATCACTGCGTATTTATGAAGAGGTATGAGGCCGGAGATTTTCTGATTTTGTTGTTATATGTTGACGACATGCTTATTGTAGGGAAAGACAAATCGAGGATAGCCGCCCTGAAAAAGGCGTTGAGCTCGTCCTTCGCAATGAAGGGCCTCGTCCCTGCAAAGCAGATTCTCAGAATCAAGATCATCCGAGATAGACAGAAGAAGCTACTGTGGCTAAGTCAAGAGAAATATATTGAGAAGATTTTGAAGAGATTCAGCATGGATAAAGCCAAAACAGTGAGCACCCCCCTTGCCGGACACATAAAGCTGAACCAGAAGCAATGTCCGAGATCTGATGAAGATAAAGATGAGATGATGAAGGTCCCGTACCAATCCGCCGTCAGAAGCTTGATGTATGCAATGGTTTGCACTAGACCCGACTTGGCGTATGCTGTTGGAATGGTAAGCCGGTATTTGTCAAACCCTGGCAAAGAGCACTGGGAAGCAGTGAAGTGGATCTTCAAGTACCTCCGAGGTACGACCGACTTATGTCTCCGATTTGGAGAAGGCAAAGCCGAGTTGCAAGGCTATTCGGATTCTGATTTAAGGGGAGATTTCGACTCGAGGAAGTCGACGACGGGATACATGATGAGATTTGCCGGAGGAGCTGTCTCTTAGCAATCAAGACTTCAGAAATGTGTTGCACTATCTACAACTGAGGCTGAGTACATTGCTGCTACTGAGGCAAGCAAAGAGATGCTGTGGATGAAGAAGTTCCTCATGGAACTTGGCCATGATCAAGACAAGTACGAGCTGGGTTGTGACAATTAAAGCGCAATCCATCTTGTGAAGAATTCAACCTATCACTCCCGCACTAAGCATATTGATGTGAGGTATCACTGGATCCGGGATGTGGTGGAAGGTGGAGAGCTCGAACTCGTCAAGGTGCACACTGACCAAAATTGGTTCGACATGATGACGAAGCCGGTTCCAACAAGAAAATTTGAAGACTGCTGTGAAGGAGCCGGGTTGATGCTGAAGCCGACGCATTGAAGTCGGAGGGGGAGATTTGTTGGGCTTCCTCCTTCAATACTAAGCCCAAGCCCATTTGAGGGGTTTCCTAAAAACCCTAACCCTAATTTCCACCTCCTCTATATATACTCATTAGTTGAGGGTGGAGGCAAGGTTAGATTAGAGAGGTCAGATTTGAGAGAACAAATTTGGGAGAATTATTTGATTGTTTGAGCAAAAGCTTTATGCTTTGCATTTGAGAGATCTCTAGAGAGAGTTTGAGTGAAACATCTCTAAGGTAGTTTGATTATCACCATTCTTAGAGAGGTTGAGTTAACCACCACATTGGTGTATTTGATTATTTGTAACCATTATTTTCATAGTGGATTTCTGATCTGGACTAGGTCCCGTGGGTTTTTACTTCTTCATTGGAGAAGGTTTTCCCACGTTAAATCTGGTTGTGTTCTTCTTCTCTCTCTCCTGTTTTCGTTTTGATTTTCCGTTGCGCTACCCGACCTGGTGAAGTTCAGGCCGAGGTATTGCCGAGATCCGAGATCAGGATCTTGTTGATTGACTTCCGCACAAAAGGCCCCTGAGCCGATCTGAGGGAACCGAGTTTTTCCCAACAATGTGATCATTAATCCTTATTTTTAATGATATTAGGCTTCAAATCTTGCTTAAATAAGGAAATAAATCATGAAATATAAAGAAATCAGGAAACTATTAACATACTCTAAACTATTTTAAGGTACAATCAAGATATTATGAGATATTTTTCATATGATCTAACAAGTCGTATTCAGGACAACCTAAATCTTGTTTGCCCCTTACAGGTCTTCCATCGTCGGTTGCATCCACCTTCACCTCAGGATAACCCAGCTCGTGTTCGCCCGTTACAGGTCTATCATCGTCGACTACATCGATCTTCACCTCCTGAATTCCTCTCTACTCCTGTGGCTGATGAGGTCAATGCGGACTCCTCTTTAACACCTACTTATACTTTGGCTTTGCCTCCTAATGCTTACTTTCCCATTGGACTCAAAAAAGGTATTAGTTCTTCTCATAATCCTTTTCCCCACTATTTTACTTTTAGTTATCATTGTCTATCTCCCTTGCATTATGTTTGTTTTTCTATTTTGTCTTTTGTGTTTATTCGTAAGACTGCGGGTGAGGCTTTTCCCTATTCTCAATGGACAAACTATGGTTGATGAAATGTATGCACTTTAGAGAAATGGTACTTGGGACCTCATTCCTCTTTCTCCAGGGAAGTCAGTTGTAGGTTATTGGTGGATCTTCACCATTAAGGTTTGACCCTGATGGTCAAGTTTATCATCTTCAGACTTGTTTGGTGGCAAAAGAGTATACATGATTTTAGGACTGGATTATAGAGACACTTTCTCCTTGGTGACAAAAATGGCTTCTATTTGCTTACTTTTGTCTATGGCTGTCATTCGTCATTGACCTCTTTGTCAATTGGATATAAAATATGTTTTTCTCTATAGTGACCTCTCTCGAGAAGTCTATATGGAGCAATCTCCTAGATTTGTTGCTTAGGAAGTCTTTTAGACTCTTTTGTCATCTTCGCAAATCTCTGCTAGGCCTCAAACCTCTTGGATTAGCAAAATTAGCATTATGGTTGAACAGTTTGGTTTGACTTGGAGTGGGGTTGACCATTCAATCTTCTAACATTGTTCAACCGAAAGGTGCATTTATTTGGTTGTGTACATTGATGACATAGTACATGTGATGATCATCAAGCAATTATCCAGGTAAAATAACATCTTTGTCATCACTTTCAGACTAAAGATATTGAAAAACTTGATAATTCTTAGGGATAAAGGTGGAGTAATGGGAATAGTTCTGCTAAATGCCAAATCAGGGGTAGCTTCTCTCAAATCCAAAGAGATATAGATCAATTAGGAAAATTGACTTACTTTAGTAACTTGTCCAAACATCTCGTTTGCAATTAACATGGTACGTCAGTGTTAGGAACTCAAGTGTGTGAATGATAGAAGTTCCAGATTGGGAATGGATTTAGCAAGGAACATATAAGTGAAAAGATCTATAAACCTAATGCATTCAGGAACATATAAATAGTGCCTAGGTTGGTTGTATAGACTAACCAGAATAATGTAATTACGATAATTGCGATAACCATGATATCTGTATTTGTTATTTTTTGGCTATATAAAACTAGTTTCGGTTATGTAGTTAAGACGTACAAATTTCACCAAATTTCTCTGGTTTCCTCCATCCTTTCCAGTTATGCTAAATTGTGATATAATTCAAAATTCAATGTTTGGCACTATCAGGTGCAGACAACTCCTGACAGATTCATATCTAGATGATATTAAAACCTGCCCTCAAGTTACGAAGAACTCTTGTAGCAGTAACAACCTGTTTATGTACTTGAGCATATAGCTTAGATCCATTTTGTAATCTGGCTCTGGCATCTAGAAGAAAGATCATGTTCTCATTCTAATCTCTGAAATTGGAAGACAAATTTTGGGATAGAAAAAAGGTACAATTTTTTGTTGAAGGTAGGTGCCTTTCTTCAGTTAAGGGCTCTTGTTTCTTCAAGTTCTGTCGTGAAGAGGCATAATCGGATTGGCAACCCTCCAGTGACCTAAGACTTACCAGTGGGTAAGCTGCAATACATGATTCCCTTTTCAAGAAAAAGCCAACAGACAAGTAGAAAGCACTGGGTGGAGGCTGTGAATGTTGTATATATTTGTATATTTTCATGGGGTTTAACCAAATTGTCTTGCCTTATAAAAAAAAAAAAAATTGTCTTGCATTATCTACCCCCGCCCCACTTATTTCAAATCTCCTTTTTTCCGCTGTGGCGGTAAGTGGATAGTTTAATGATGTCTGAATCGGTTGTTATAGGAAAAACTTTCCTGCTAAATGCTAATGAAGCGAATGAGAAATTATGCATACACAGACAATGAGAGAAACCAAAAAAATAGTGGCGGAGAAGTTATTCATCAATTGTTTTACACTTAAATTTCAAAATTTAAACTCAGTTAAATTCAACAATACTCAATTTACCCAAGTGTCTACCTATAAAAGAAAGTCGTGCCTTTTACAAATGTCTAATTCCAACCCAAGTCATCAACCCAAGTCGGCTTTCAAAAGCAAATCCCATGAACCCACTCGTTGTATTAATGAACCCATGTATACTATCAAGCTTCAAAACACCTCCCAAATGTTGAAAAGGCAAGACAAAAATTACCGCAGTATTATATTTATAAAATTTTTGTTATAAATATTTATTCTACAAATATTTATTTTCACGAGTCTAATGTATGTAAAATTAGTGAGTCAGTTGAGTGAACTATAAACCTGAGTCAATTGATTCACATAAAATTCAACAAGCTCAACTAAGACGATAACAAAACCGATTTAATAGAGGACCAGTCACTAATTCGATTATTGAGTTCGAGTAGAGAATGATAAAACTGCTTTAAATAGAGCCAGACTTTTCTATCTAACACCCCCATTTACCTAACCGGATTGTTACATAAAAATAGTATAGATGCACACTTAATTTAAATATAATAGCAGAAGATTATAAATAATATTATAGTAGTTCTCTTGAAATTACATTTACATGATTAATTAAAACTTTTTCTTTATGTTGACAACGTAATAATAAACTACACAGTCCCATAACTGCATAGAATTCAAAACTTAACATCAAATTATGAATTTGAGTGGTTTTCTATTGTAGTAAACAGAATATAACATGAACATAGCATCAAATAATTGGGCTTCTAATCACTAGCATAGCATCTGGTAAAACAAGCCAATGATGTTGAGCACGGAAAAGAATTACCCTCCATGAATGGTGATTTAAGCAGTACGAGCTTTATTTCTTTCTCATGACCTGATCTCATCTCACACATTCTTTTCTGGAGTGTATGAACTGAATAAATATGTTTACTGGTGGTGAAAACAAAAATAAAAATACTGGGTTGGCTCCATTTTCATTACGGAAAAGTTGGGACTTGGGACCCATAATTGAACTGTTGACTCTTCCAATTGTCTAGATAAACTTCTGACCTTCTGGGCCCTATTGATCATGAAAAAAAAAACAGCAAAGTATATGTTACTCTGATTATTTATTTATTATATGATTTGTTAACAAAAACAATGTTGGTTTTTATTTAACTGGCTTGCATTCATTTTGGGCTATCTTGCAGTTTGTCAGCTGAAACCAAAAAAGTCTAGCAGTAACACCTTTTAATAGTAATGAGAAATAAATTCTCAATGATATTGAGTTTTCAAATTATGACCAATTAGCAAACTAAATCTTTTTTCACTTTTGACATACATAAACATTCAGACGGCATACAAACATACATTCAAATGAAACAAACATTCTATGCATATTCAACATATATTTCAATGATATGAAAACCATGTGAATAAGAATAAACATAAAACATAATGTGAATGGTTAACTTTAATGAAATGCATGATTAATGCAACATTATTTCCTTTATTTTCATTTCTTTGCATCATCTATTTTCTTATAGCAGGTGAGGTACCTTGTTACTAATCAAATTTCTCTAAATTTATTTTCTTTGCAAATCCCATCAATTGGTGATTACTTACAACCACCGTTAAATAAGAGTTATTAATTTAATTTTGATCTAATAATCATAAGAGTAAATACCTTTTTTGTCCTCAACAAATGTTACGATACCCGCTTTAGTCCCTAGCAAATAATAAAAAGACTTATCATGGTCCCTAAGAAATTCAAAATGGACGCATTTTAGTTCTTATGGGGACTAATATGGATCTTTTTTGAATTTGTGAGGGACCTCGATTTCAACTAAATGGGTGAGACCTCAATTTCAACTAAATGGTACATTTTGAATTTTTTAGGAACTACAATAAGTCTTTTTATTTGCTAGGGACTAAAATATGTTTCGTGAAATTTGTCCCACCAAAAATGGTATTTACTCAAAAAAAAAAAAAAAAAAAAAAAAAAAAAGTGGTAAAATGTTGTAATAGAATTTTTTTTTATAAATATAACCTCAAGAAAAATTGTAAATGGCAAAGATGTTAAACTGCAGATAACCTTGAACCAGCAGAAAACACCTTATCTATGTTTATCTAGAATCCGATGAGTAAGAAACAAAAAAAAAAAACATTCGACTTGTTACATTTATCCAATGTCTTCATTCCATCTTGATCTTCTTTTCATCAATCAACAAAATATCTTAACCCTTGATCCATGACAATCATAGAATCCATTATATCCAACTTGTCTCTTCAATTCCGTTCTTCCACAGCCCAAAAACAAAAACCCTCACATTTTCTCTGCTGCTCCAATGGCTGCTGCGGCAGCGTTTCGATCCAAGTCCTTGAGTCACAACCAAAAGGCCATTCTCACCATGTCCCAATTTAGATACCTGTTATTCAGCTACGCTCACGCGGGTCGCGTGGTTAATTCCCACTCACCGCACCGAACCAAGTGGGAGGATCCCTTCGCCAACACACCCTATCACTTCACCTCTTTCAAACCCGTCTCGCTTCGCGGCGAGTTCCTCGGAAAGGCCACCCGTTTCCCCAGTAACCTCGCCGCCGCCGGCGGCAGGGTGTCTAACGTTGTTTCTTGCTCCCAGGGCGGAGAGCCGCCGGAGTTGTGGTCCGGCGAGGGGATTGTTGTCCGTAACGGCGATTCCGGTATCCGCGGCCGTTATACCGGGTCGGATTTGAAGGATGGGTTTTGGGGTGGGTCCAATTTGGGGGGTGATTTTCCAACGCCAAAGGAGATTTGCAAGGGACTTGATAAATTTGTAATTGGACAGGAGAGAGCCAAGAAGGTCACTTTTCTTTTTATTTTTCCTCCTTTTGTTTCATTACAACCAAAATAAAAATTAAACCAACAGCTATCATTTAATGTCATTTTGTAACTGTTGATTTGATTTTGATCCAATAATCATAAAGGTGGTTGAAAGAGATTGTAAGGGAAAAGAGGTTGTAAGAATAGTTTTCCTCTTTGTTTCAAATGCTGATTTTATTATTGTTATTTTGGTGGTTTTTTGTTGACAGTTTTAGTTTGTTTTGCTATCTCATATGCAGGTGCTTTCTGTGGCAGTTTATAACCACTACAAGAGAATATTCCATGAATCTTCTTCACCAAAGTGGTTAGTATAGTACTTTCTCTCAGCTATTATTTCTGCTGCTATTGTTTGGTGTGCAATTGGAAATGTATAGACAGTGACTGATCACTACTCCATATATTCCTTCGGGTCGTCAATTTGTCAATTGGCTGATGTCTTAACCAAGGGTCTTCCTACTGATAGATTTCAAGAACTTACTACCAAGCTGGGAATGATAAATATCAATTTCTCAGCTTGAGGGGGAGTATTGTAAATAATAGAATTATTTTATTATTATTTTGTAATAGTTAGAATACTCTATAAGTGTATTATTTAAATAGAGAACTCTTGTACAAATATTATACAATTCAATTATATACAAATCTTCTTTTCTAGTGTAATAATCTTTGTTTGTATTAACTATGTTATTTGTATGTATACTACTTTGGGCATGTTTTTACTATTTGGAGTGCTAGGCCTGCAGGCGATTCAAGCAATGATAAAGCCGATGCTGTTGATGATGATGATGATAGAGTTGAACTTGAAAAAAGCAATATTCTTCTAATGGGGCCAACAGGATCAGGTAAATAGTTTTAACATTGTATTATGGGATGTTAAGGTAATCACGCTTCCATTCTAGGAATCGTGAAATGTTTAAATGAGTTGGACGCTCAGGGAATTTAGTTTCACTCTCGTTTTGTTAGTTGTACTACTGTATAAATTTTTTGTGTTGAGCCCTATGAGTACAAATTCTGCTGTTAAATCATTTTGATTAATTAAACAAATTGCTAAGATAACAAAGTTTAGTTCCTTAATCCTTTGCTTCTTCTGCCTTCATACCTTCATTTGTTTAAAATATCATTGATGCTTTGTTACTCCTGGTTACTAGTCTAACTTGTTTTGTTTGATACCATCTCAAGGACAGGGAAGACATTACTTGCCAAAACCTTGGCACGGTTTGTAAATGTTCCCTTTGTTATTGCAGATGCAACTACACTCACGCAGGCAAGTTTGTGGTCTTTTTTTATGTGTTATGATTTATCATTTGAACAAACAAACGGGCAGGGGGTTTTGAAAGATACATAAAGCTCCCCATGGATTTAGTAGCACTTCTTCCCTTCTTCCCCTTTCAAGAATTCAGCTGAGGGTCAGAAAGGCTGTAACATTTCAACAAAAAAATAATATAATGTCATATACTCAAAAAATTTAAACAATTTATTCTTTGATTAAAAGACGTACATTTATTACATGTTTCAGCTTTTTTTAAACTAGATTTTTGTGTTAAATTTTGTTCTCTGGAACTTACAGGTCTAACCCCAACACCACATTTGTGCAGGCAGGTTATGTTGGAGAAGATGTGGAGTCCATATTATACAAGCTCCTCATGGTAAATATTCTGATGTCTATATTATATTCATGCACCATAGTTATTCTTCTGAAAAGTTGGAACTTCACCAGTGATTTTGTATTCCTTTTAGGGATGATTTTTACCATTTTTTTTTGTAAATTTATAAAAATTCAAATCACATTTTCTTGCTTTTTAATGAGAAGTGGGTCTCAGATTCTATTTATATTTGGAACATAAACCGGGTACAAAGAAACAGTTGAATGTCTGAAATATGATTCAACCATGGAAAGAGAATAGGTTTTCTTGGTTTTGCAAATAATTTTCCTGTAATCCTTTCAGTTTTTAATTGATTATTCTTAACTAACTTTGGTTTCATGACAGCAAGGAATAGGAAAAAGGGAAGTTTGAGTTGTTAAAGTACTTTTATGCTTTCATGGTTGTGATCATAGAAAATCAAGTCTAAATTAATGCATAGGGGTCTCAGATTTTTCTATTAGGTAAATTATGGATCAGTTCAGTGCAATTTTAATCACAAAAGAATTTAGAATGTAATTGTGTACACATGAACTTCTAAAGCTGTATTTAGTTTCCATGCATATGAAGTCTCTTTGAATTGTGTAAGGAAACCGCCTATCCTGCGGGTGTACCATAAGGAAAGGCAGTAGGGGATCACATCCCAATTAATAGGATGTTGTGTAGAGTGTGATGTAGACAATTACCACCATAATTTTTTTAGTTTCCCTAAACTAAAGACATAATTTTTTTACAACACATGAAACTAAAACACTTAATGTAAACAGCCCAGACTAAAACACTAAATGTAAGCAGCTTAGCTACTTTGATTTCTGTAGCAAATTCGGGGGCGTTTGGTAGAAGGTATTTTTTAGGATTCCCGGGAAACTGAGGGTGGTAATCTCATTTACCCACGTTTGGTACGAGATTTCTAAAATTTTCCCTAGAATTTGATTTTTTCGGGATTTTATTTTGTGTGTAAAATTTTCTGAAAATACCATCCAAGAATACCACCCAGGGGTGGTATTCTAGGATTCTCATGGCAAGGGAAAATTTAACACAACGAAACATAGCATCAAGAAAATTAACTCAACATTCCCGAGTATATTTTGGCCTACCAAACAATTTTTTTGGTAACATTCCCGGGAAACTTATTTTTCCACCATATTCTTAGAAATCATGATTCCCGAGTAAAAAAAATTTCTCCTCTACCAAACGCCCCCTAAGGACATTTTCAGGGCAACAAAACAAGGACTTAGGCTTCAATCAAATGCAGAACAGAGGTCTGAGGCTTCAATCAAACACGGAACAGAGATTGAACAGTCAGTACAGACAAAAGTCGAACACTTTTGCAGCTGAACAGAGATCTTGTTCTGTGTTGTGTCTGAGAGAGGTTGATTCAGGTTTTGGGTTGAGTATGAGAGAGGTTGAACAGCAGTGTTTGACATGCAAGGTCGACTCCCCTTAAGATCGAGTTGCGGGATGAAGAAGAACATCATTTTTATTTTATTTTATTTTATTTTATTCTTTTGTTTTTAAGATTTGAGGTGTGGATCGCCTGGCTCAACCCATTACAGCCATGGGTCGCCCAGCTCCCCTAACTCATGCTGATCGCATGATCTCACTGTTTTTACGAGCTTTCCCAGCAATCCCACCATAATCCCAACATTGAATGATCCGCTGTGTGAATGGGATTGCGAAACACCATGAAACTCGTAGGATCGTGCGATCTTATGAGTATGATCGTGATTTTGACTACATTCAGGATGATCGCTACACTGATGATTACAAATGCAAGTTAAATAATTTATATTGCACATATACATTAATAGCTGTTAATTAGCTCTACCTTACAATTAGTCATTGATAACTCTTGTACTTAAATAAGATCAACTCTTGTACTCTAGTCCTAAATAAGATTGGCTGTGTGTAAACAAAACACGCATTTTCACTAAATATTCATTATAATTTCAACAGTTATCATTGTAAGCACTTTCTATTTTGTATTTTTTTCTTGTAAGCAGAGGAATTGATTTATTTACCCACTGTTCTTAGTCATACTATATGCTCTAATTATTGCTGAGCTGATTTTTTTTTCTTCTCTTTCTCTTTCTAAAAAGTAATGCCTACCTTCCTTTGTAATATGGCAGTGTATTATGGATAGTTTTAACATTGCTCAAGTTTATTTCCAGTCTGCAGATTATAATGTAGCAGCTGCTCAGCAAGGCATTGTTTACATTGATGAAGTTGACAAGATTACTAGAAAGGTTCTCCATTGTTATGTCCTATTAGAAGAGATCCATTAAAGGAAAGCTTAAGAAAATGAGAGAAAGCGAGAGAAAAGGTTGAGAGAGAAAGAGATGAAGAGAAAGCATTATTCTATTGAATCTGAACCAAATGAATCATTATTACAGAGAGAGAAATGAAGCTAACATTTATATACTAAATGGCTAACAGCTGTAACAGTGGCTAACAGCTGTAACAGCTTATGGTTGACAGCTGTAACAACTTATACAAATAAGTAGTTGTGACTAAAGTAAAGAGTTCTACTGTATATACACTAATATTCCCCCTTCAAACTTAAGTGGGTTGGATCAGGAGAGCATGATCCAAGACCTTGAGTTTGTCTTTTAATTCTGTAAACCTTGCAGCAGAGAGAGGTTTAGTAAATGTATCAGCAACTTGAAGAGAAGAAGGTATGTGAAGGACAGCAAGAGACTTTGCCAAGACTTTTTCACGAACAAAGAACAGATCAAGCTCCATATGTTTCGTTCTTGAGTGTAGAACAGGATTGTGAGCTAAGGCTACTGTGCTTTGATTATCACAGTATATAATAGGAGTTTTGCTTGACACATGAAGTTCTTGCAATAGTGTCTGAACCCACAAAATTTCTGCTGCAGTGAGAGCTAGGCTACGATACTCTGCCTCAGCACTAGATCTTGCCACTACAGACTGCTTCTTGGACCACCAGGAAATGGGATTGGAACCAAGGAATAAGCAAGCACCTGCGTGGATCTTCTATCATCTGGATCAGCCCCCCAATCTGCATCACAGAACCCAACAAGAGAGAGAGGCTGGTGTGGTGAGGCTGGATGAAATAGAAGACCATGAGACAATGTTCCCTTGAGATAACGCAAAATCCTTTTGACAATCTTCCAATGTTCTTCCAATGGTTGGGACATAAACTGGCAAACTTTATTTACGGTAAAGGCAATTTCTGGCCTTGTTAAGGTAACATACTGCAAGGCACCAACTATTGATCTGTAGAGGAAGGGATCAGCAACATAATTCCCCCCATGCTTGCTTAGTTTGCAGCCACTAGGCATAGGAGTAGAGATACCTTTTGCATCTGACATTCCAGCTTTGCACAGTAAGTCTTTCACATATTTACCTTGAGATAACAGAAGTCTCCCATGAGAAAGAGGCTTAACTTCTATACCCAGAAAATAATCCAAGGTTCCTAACTGTTTTAGAGCAAAGTGAGAGTTCATTTGATCAGTGATCTGTTGAATTAGAGCTGAGTTGTTTCCAGTGATGATGATATCATCCACATAGACTAATACATATATGCAGCTCCCATTAGAGTGAAGAATGAATAAAGAGGGATCACACTTGCTAGAGTAAAAACCAAGTTGTCGAAGAGTAGTTCCAAACTTTTCAAACCATGCACGAGGGGCTTGTTTTAGCCCATAAAGAGCTTTGTGTAATCTGCATACCAGATTCTTATTCTCTGTTTCAAATCCAGGGGGTTGTGTCATGTAGACCTCTTCGACAAGCTCTCCATTAAGGAAAGCATTGTTGACATCGAGTTGTTTTAAGGGCCAGCCATAAGAGAGAGCTAGAGTGAGAATAATTCTGATTGTGGTGGGTTTAACAACTGGTGAGAAAGTCTCATTGTAATCATAGCCCTGCTGTTGATGAAAGCCTTTGGCAACAAGCCTGGCTTTGTATTTGTTAACTGTTCCGTCACAATTTTCCTTGATGCGAAAGACCCATTTACACCCAATAGCCTTCCTGCCATGTGGTAAAGGAACAAGAGACCATGTGTGGTTAGATTGCAAAGCATCATATTCTAATTGCATTGCCTTAAACCAGTGAGGACTAGTCAAGGCTCCCTTAACTGATGTGGGTTCTGAATGAGTGAGGAGAACAAGATTTCTGGTTGCAGCCTTAGAGCGTGTGATAATAGAGTGTGTTGGAGAGGGAGGGTGCAGAGGACCTGATGGGACATACTCAGAGGAACATAATTCAGGACCAGAACTAGAGCTGGTGTTTTGACTGGAAACATTAGGAGTGTGAACAGAAGGTGATGGGGAAGAAGGTAAATGTGTGGCTGAATTCGAGAAATGACCAGACTGGTGTGTAGTGTTTGCTGACAGAGAAATGTTGGAGGAGTCAGAAGAAGGATCACTGTGAGGAACAGATGTTGATGAGGAATTAATAGATGATGCTGAATTAGTGGTGAGGCTGGTTGGACAAGTTTGTGGAAGGAAAATAGTTAGAGGAACAGAAGTAGAAGTAGAGGTAGACTGGTGCAAAACAGAAGAAGTTTTGTTAGTATGCCATTCTGTGTAAGGAAACTTGTATTCATTGAATAGGACATCTTTAGATATAAATATTCTGTTTTCTGGACTCAAGCAAATATACCCTTTATGATTGATAGAGTAACCAAGAAAAATGCACTCTTGAGATCTAAACTCAAGCTTATGTTTGTTGTAAGGTCTTAGAAAAGGGAAACAAGCACAGCCAAAGGTTCTAAGAAAGCTGTAATCAGGTTGTTGATGGTGCAACTTAATGTGAGGGATTTCAAATTTGATAGCAGAGGAAGGAAGTCTGTTTATAAGGTAAGTAGCTGTGGTAAAGGCATAGTCCCAGTATTGCATTGGAAGAGATGAATGAGCTAAGAGGGCTAGACCAGTCTCTACAATATGTCTGTGTTTTCTTTCAACAACACCATTTTGGTGAGAAGTATGTGGGCAAGTGATTCGATGAGCTATTCCTTGCAAGTTAAGATATTGAGTAAAGGCTCTAAACTCCCCTCCCCAATCTGTTTGTAAAGCTTTTAGAGGGAGTTGGAACTGATTGGTCACCATGGCATGAAATTGTTTGAAAATGCTTATTGCATCTGATTTTTGCTTTATTGGATAAAGCCATGTGTACCTAGTGCAGGCATCAACGAATGAGATATAATAAGCATTGCCTAGAGTGGATTTAAGAGGTGATGGTCCCCACAAGTCACTGAAAACAAGAGTGAATGGCTCTTTGTATTCTGTATGAGATGGTAAAGAATGTTGTCTATGAGACTTTGCACAACAACAAGAAGGACAGAATTCAGCCAATTTATTATTGATGTGTATATTACAAGATTTGAGTACACTTTTAAGGGAATTAAAGTGGGGATGTCCCAGCCTATAATGCCATAAGGAATACAAAGAGCTAGAAGGGCTACATATATCAGAAACAGTTCTAGAACAATGACTATGTGTTTTGCTATTTGGACTAACAGCATTAACAACATTAACAGACTTGTTGATAGTCGAGGACACAGGAGAGCTAGCACAGATGTTACTGGTTGCAGAAGTATGACTTTTGGAGGGCTTCAACTTTGGAAAATAGTACAACCCATCAGAACCCACTGCACCTTGAAGGAGGACTTTATGTGAAACCTGGCATTTTACAAAACACACATCAGAATGAAACTCAAAGAAAACTGAGTTGTCTTTAGCAAATTTGCTAACACTGATAAGATTGAGGGAACCAAAAGTAAATTCTGAAGGTGCAGGTGAGTGTTAGAGTCAAAAGGAGATTGAAAAGAGGAGGAACCAGTAGCTGTTATAGGAAGACCTTGTCCATTTCCAATCAGAACATGATCAGTACCACTAAGTTGCTGGCCTTGCATAATATTTTGAGATGTACCAGTTACATGACTTGATGCACCAGAATCTGGTAACCATTCAACCAGAGGGGGAGAACTACATGTGGAAGGTAGACTAGAAGGAGCAGCAAAGTATGCTTGAGGCTGAGACTGACTTGTTGGTCTTGTATACTGGAAAGATCTCATTGGTTGAGATTGTTGGTGTTGATACTGGAAGGACCTCACTGGTTGAGGTGGTTGATGAACAAAGTGTTCATCAAGCTAGTAACTCCACTGTTAGATCTGCAATAGTGCAGTCTCGTTCTCGTCCTATGTATCATCATAACGAAAGAAGTATACTCTGATGGTAATCCTTCAAGAATAGTCTCAGTGTGCTCCTCA
>NW_026899057.1:0-68541 GCF_033153095.1 Gastrolobium bilobum
TTGGGTTAAGTCCCGCAACGAGCGCAACCCTCGTGTTTAGTTGCCAACGTTGAGTTTGGAACCTTGAGCAGACTGCCGATGGTAAGCTGGAGGAAGGTGAGGATGACGTCAAGTCGTCATGTCCTGTCACAGGATATAAGATTTTATCCTTTCACCCCTTATAATTATGTACTCCCCAGAGTGTACATATTTATAATATTAAAGTTAGTTTTTTTTCTCTTTTCACATCAACTGACAAGTTTCTAGAAAGTTTCTGAAGAAAGAGATTTTTTTTTAATTTTATAACTATGTACTCCATACATAGTTATAAGGGGGTGATAGGACAGATTTATAAATTTAAGTTCCTTTTTTTTCTCTCACCGTCAGCCGACAACTTTTTGAAAAGTTTATGAAGAGAGGAAAAAGTAATTATAACTATGTATTTTCGAGAGGACATAGTTATAAAAGGGTAACAGGACAAAATCTTATATCCAGTCAAAGGACAAACTATATTGCCATATATATATATGGGGTAGGATCTTTTGTAATGTTGTTAAAATCGAGATTTTAAGTAAGATCGGAAAGGGATCGTAAAATGTAAAATCGTAATGTAGAAAAATCGTAAAAGCGTTTGGAATATTAATAAAATCGTCTTGATAAAAAAATTGTAAAAACGTAAAATCGTAGTGATAAATCGAGATTTTAACAACTATGATCTTTTGACACCGGTGTCAAACTTTGAAATTTGACACTAAATGTTAAGTGTTGATTTTCGCTAATCAATAGTTATAATTTGCGCGAATCAAACTTATTAATTAATTATTAATTTCTAATAAATGATAACCATTGATTGGCGAAAATCAATGGTTAAGATGTGGTGTCAAATTTCATAGTTTGACACCAGATCCTAACCATTGATTGACAAAAATCAACGGTTAGAATTTGGTGTCAAACTAAAAAATTTGACATTGGTGTCAAAGGATTTTATCACACACACACACACACACACATATATATAGAGAGGGGAAAGTGTGGCGGAGCCACTTGTATCTCAGATTCTCCGGGCATTAGCTAATTTTTAAAAATGATACAAATTCTCTTAAAAAAATATGGTAAAACCTTATTTATTTGTTGAATTTTCAAAAATAATACAACCTTGACACTAACTGGATTCTTCTTGATGGATCTTTTGGCATTGTTTGGATTTTTCTTTTGGCTCCTCCACAATATATATAAGGATTTTGATTTTCTCATGTTGAATGAGAATTCAATTCTCATGTTGTAGAGATAAAAAACATGTGGCACCCATGTGTTAGAAAAAATTATATGTAGAACACATGTTAGCACGAAAATCGAAGGGTGTGTAAGAAAATTTTAATTCTCATGTTGAATGGGAATTATAAAACCCTATATATAATAGGGAAATAACCTTTTAACTCTAGTGTAAGAATAAAAAGTGTTACTCCTCGTCTTAGTCATTGATCTCCTCCATATATCTATGGATTTGGTGTTTGTCCTTTTAAAAGACATATGATTGTGTCATTTTAAGTGAGAGAAAGAGATACACAATGAAAATCATAAGTAGAGAAAGTGGGAGGCTTTTTAATTTAAATTTTAATAAAAAATATTAGTTTTAACTAAAATTATTATCCTTTAAAAAGATAAATAGTTTTCCATATATCTAATTATAATAATTTATTAAATTATATTTATTAAGTCTTAATAAATTACCATACTCGATGAATATCAACTACTGAAATGAAGAAGGCTTCTTAATAATAAAACATTTTTACTTATACTCGATGCAACACCTAGTTTACATCTTATTGTAGGACATTGACCCATTTACCATAGTAATTACAACTATTTATCATAACACGATGATCCAGTCAAATTTTCCAAAATGCCACGTCACAAATTCTCTACGCCAAAAGACGAGTGTTGTTTGAACACGTGCCCTTTTCTTACAGGCCACAAATCTCGATAAGCAGTGCAGCGAGATAGCCCGTCAAAGTGGTAGACTGTGCAATAAAAAGGAATGTAATATTGGTTTGAATATTTTTAATGTCAATTAATTTAATTTTTAATGTAATATTTTTAATATTTAATTTTGATGTTAATTAATTTAGGATCGTAAACTTTAGGATGTTTGAGATATTTTTGTTATTTTCACTATACTAATATTTATAAATAGCATGATTATGGCCTATAAAAAAATAGCATGATTATGTCTATTTTAAATTTTTTTATAATAGATTCATGGATTTTCTGCGTGATTCATAGCCTAGTTCATTGCCCCATGAGGACCATGACCACGAACCTCCTCACTCTCCAGGATTTCCTCGTATATTGATTATACGGGCCCCATTGACCCCTCTCTCCTAACATTACAGGAGAAGCACACATCCACATTCGTGTGAAATGATGCGAAGGATCGACGACGACTTAATATTAAGATGGAAGCCACAGCGAAATAAGCCATATGAACAGACTTGTTTTTTTTTTTATAGCGAACAGACTTGTTTAGATTGCATAGTCTTTCACTTTGACGGGCTATCTCACTTTAGGCTTTGTTTGGTAGTTTGAAGGGGAAGGGAATGAAGGGGATCCAAGGGGGAGGGAGGTGAAGGAAAGGAAGGAAATTGAAGGGTAATCCCTTCCCTTGTTTGGGAGTTAAAAAAATGGTAAAGGAGAAAAATTGAGGGTTAATGAGATATTTTTACCATTTTACCCTTTTTTTTAAAAATAATATAATTATTATATTTTACAAATTAAATTAAATTTAAAATTTTGAACAAAATTATTTATGTACTTTTCACAACGCCAAAAAAGATCATATTTTCCATGAAATTTCTATGTTGCAAATGATGAAAATTTCGTCACAAAATTATTTTTTTCGTCGGATTACTTTTCGTCGAAAAACAACGGAATTTTTCAACTAATGAAAATGTTTTCAAAAAAAATTTCTATCGAAATTTAGTTTCTATCAAAAGTTTTGACGAAAATGATTTCCTCCATCAAATGTTTTAAACGAAAAAAGAATTCCGTCAAAAATTTTGATGGAAATGTGTTATGACAAAATTTTTGACAGATATTGTTTTGTCAGAAATTGAGGGAAATGTTTCATTCGAAACTTTACATGAAATTTAGATTCAGCAAAAATTTTGACAGAATATTTTTTTTCGTCAAAATTTTTTGTCGAAATATTTTCCGTCAAAAAATTTTACGAAAATACTTTTTGTCGAAATTTTTTTACAGATGCGTTCCATTGAAAATTTTGATGGAAATGTTTTTTATCAAAAAACTTGACGAAAATATTTTTCGTCGAAAATTTTCAATGAAAATGTGTTTCGTTAAAAATTTTGACTGAAATTTTTTTTTCCAAAAAGTTTAACGAAAATATTTCCGTCAAAAATTTTCGGCGGAATTTAAATTCTGTTAAGAATTTTAATAAAATTTTTCAACCGATGAAAATATTTTTCGTCAAAAATTTCGATGAATATGTTTTTTTGTGAAATATTTTGGCAAAATTTAGATTCCGTAAAGATTTTTGACAAAAATAAATTTTCGCCAATATTTTTTATAGAAATGTTTTTATCACAAATTTTGATGGAAATATTTTTCGTCAAAATTTTTTGCGAAAATTTTTGATGAAAATGTTTTCCGTAAAAAATTTTGACGTAATTGTTTTACGTTGAAACTTTTCGATGGAAATGTGTTTCGTCAAAATTTTGGACATAAATATTTTCGTTAAAAGTTTTGACGGAATTTAGATTCTATCAATAATTTTGACTGAATTTTTTTTCCATACAAAATTTATGTTAGTGATTATGGCAAAATCTGGTTCCGTCACTAATTTTGTCTTTAATTTTGACGAAATTTTTTTGATGTATATGATTTTCATCTAAAATTTCATCATTATTTATAAATTCTGTCTATATTTGAGACTTTTCTAATAATATCGCATTTAAAAATGATTCACAATTATGTAGTTTTAATATTTTAATGCTAAGTGTAGATAAGTAATTTTTAATATTTCCTCCTTCAAATCTTTCAAATTGGGGGAATTTTAATTTTAAGAAGAATGAGGGTTTTGGAAGGTTTAGTAAAAATCTCCAATTTTTTTTTTTTTTTTTAAACTCACAAACAAGAGAGGAGCTTATTAAAAGTCTTCTTTTTTTTCTTTCCTTTTCTTCCTAAAAGTAATTCTCAAACAAAGCCTATTGGTATAGTAAATTTGTAATGTGACATTTTAAAAAAAATTCAGTGAATCGTGACATTCATTAATTGTAACACAGACGACAATTTCATTTTTTCAAGAAATGAGCGTCATTAATTGCCGTCGTATTAAAAGTTGGCAGATGTCTATGTTACACAGGAAGTAACGGGAGCAAACGTGGCAGAACCACGGTCTTAGAAATATATAAAACTATTAATATAACTTCATTTAATAGTTTAAGCTCTTGGGTTGAATTGGTTCTTTATATGGTATCAGAACCTCGTGTCCTGGGTTCGATCCTCACCGCCCCCACGTTCTTTCTTGTGAAATTTCTTAGCACAGGTGGCTTGTGCATTATCCACCTTTCATGCCCAGTGGATTCTCGTGTGAAAGAACGTGTTATAGATATATAAAACCATTAATATAACCCCATCCAACAGCTTAAACTTTTGAGTTGAATTAATTCTTTATACACCGTGTACAAAAAGATTATGCATATATCTTGGCGGAAGCCCACCATTCATTTGTATGTACCATATGCTACCAACCATATTAAATTATGTTTTATCGAAACAGTTCAATTGCTGGAGCTACTAAATTTTGACTACATAACATAAATGTTTGAATTCAAACTTGTGACGTAATGTATGACCTTAAATTATGCAACGCTCTTTATTTTATGTAGAATTTCCTCGAAACTCACTTGTGTGTGGGTCCTCCTAAATTCCACCATAAGCGTAGCACCCAAGAAAAAGAAGAGAGAGGCAATTCATAGTTCAGACTAGACGTCTTTCTTAGCTTGTTCCACAAGCCAATTCAAGCCTATATATACATTCCCCCCATCTTTCTTCTCCCTTCAAAGAAACATTGAATATCATTCATTACTATTTTGTCATGGCAACGGTAGGGTTTGGTCTCGCTGAAACATACGTGATGCGGAAGCTATACAAGGAAAAAATGAAGAAGAGAGAAGAAGAAGAAGAAAAGGAGGGAAGAAGGACCAACATGAAGATTCATACAACCACAGAGGACAAAACATCGAGTGGGTGTTTCCCCTGGCTTTCCAAGCACCAGAACAGGAAAATTTCTCGGATATCAGATTTCAATGACACAGAAGCTGCCAATTCCTAATTCATGTTGGCCTTTTGGGATTAGTTTTCTGTTTTTCAAGTGCAAAGATTACTTGGTTCTTTCATTTTTATTTTTATTTTTTCATCTTCTCTCGATCCTGCTTTATTATTATTATGATTGTATACCCTTCAGTTATTTGTAATGTTAAATGAAATGAACAACTATGTTGTATCTCCGTATTGTATTGATATTTGGGAGTCATCTTAATGTAAAAATGAGAATTACTAATTTCGAATGGCGTGTTTTATGTATGGCTAGTATATTTAAACCTTTGTTTTGCTTCGGAATTTACATTTTGATACTGAGGATGCGAACCTGAACCGCTTGCAGAGATGGGAATCTCTTCTTCTGTTTGTTTTTTGTTTTTTTGTTCTCCATGGGATGGGAATCCATTAATTGGACGGGCCCAACGAGTTAGGCCCATTTTTATCCGTTTATAAATCCTTATACAGTTTGCTACTTGGAGCTCTACATTTTATTTTAAACAGAAATAAATTGAATTCTACTAAATCATGGCAACTTAGTTGGTTCATAAAAATAGAGCATGTGTAGATGAGAATATGTGTTCAATCTTTTTCAGTATCATCTTTAAGAGAGATTTAAAATTTTAATCTTAGACTCACCTCGAATAAGATTGTCTCTCATGGAATATAACTGTGGTTTATTCAAAATAAAAATAAAAGAAAAATAAATTGAATCCTCTTTATAAATAACATTTGAGTATTTTAGCAACTCTAGATTATCAAATTCAATGAAGAAAGAGAATGGCAGATTTTAACTTTAATGAAAAATGAAATACATAATTTTAACATTGATATATTTTTCTTATAAACAATTTTATAGTATAATTTTACAAAATAAAAGTTTATAATCTATTTGAACATGAAATAAGTATAATAAAATTAACTTATATCTACTGGATTCATTTTTTTTATTTTTCCTTAATTGTTTTAAATGATGCATTTTTTTATATTTTCTTAATTAATGAATAAATGGACAAAATTATTTTAATACATTTTAATATATAATCTAATAATTAAGAACTAATGAATATGGTTAATAAGAAAGTAAAAATTCCTAATTCAAATATTTTTTTTCATCAATAAAGTCAAGTATTCAAAAAACAATTTTCTTTAAACTTGAAATTTTAAGATCCTAAAATATCTCTAAGATTAAGTTATTTGATAAATAAAGATTATGATGATTTTAATTACAAAAAAAGCTGATCTTGAAATTAATTTTATTTTTTAAAAAATAATTAATTTACTTTAATGAAAAAATAAGTAAGTTACAACAGCTAGTTATAAAAAAAATAGTACGCACAAAAATATATTATATATATGGAATTGTTAATCCACTATGCGGTTAGTACTCTTCAAATTTTATTTTAGATAAAAACAATAATAAATTTATTTCAAAAATTTAGAATCACCAAGAGGTCGCATTTGAGTAATCCTTGATAGATGTCATTGGATTGATAAGATGGAACAATTTGACTAATCCTTTTAATTAAAACAAATTAAATTCATGTTTAATATTTTTTTAAAATTTTAAATTAATGCAAGATTAACATAAAATATAATGTCAACTAAACAATTGAAAAAAAAAACATGCTAAAACAATCAAGTAAGAAAAATATACTTCGTGCAAACGTGAACAATTCTAGAGGCAAATAGGGGTATTTGGTAGAGGAGAAATTTTTTTATCTGAGAATCACGATTCTCAAGAATATGGTGGGAAATTAACTACCTTTGCCTACCATCCTAAAAGACCATTAGTTCAGAATCTTAATTAACATTATCATTCTCTCTTCTCTTTAAATTTTGATCTAACGGTATTTAAGAGTGATAGGCAAAGGTAGGCAAGAAAAAAGGTTGGTAGAATAACCTATCCCCAAAAAAGATAGGTTATTCTACCTACCTTTTATTCTGGCTATCTTTGTCTACCATCCTAAAAGACCATTAGATCAGAATCTTTTTTTTTTTTTTTTGGTAATCTAGGGGGAAAAACCCCAGAAGATCAATTCAAAACAACTTTACGAAAAAAACAAACCGAAGAAAAATCAGTCAAATACAAAGGCCAAATACCAGGAGGGGGGTAGAAAAAATACACACATTATTCTCTAAATAATTGTCTAAGGGATACTTAGAGAGCCAGTCAGCACAACCATTGCTCTCTCGAAAAGCATGAATCAGGTGAACATCTCAGTCCTTCTGTAACCATGCTCGAATATGAGCCACCAGACGAGACTCTCGAGCTGCTCCTCCACTATTGGTGAGCAAAGTGATAACCGAACTAGAATCACTTTCTAAAATACATCTTCTCCAACCACCATCCCAAGCAGCTTGAAGACCTTTTAGGATACCCCATAGTTCAACTACAAAAGATGAACATTGCCCTATATGATAAGCCATACCATGTAACCATCTGCCTGAATCATCCCGTATAATAACTCCACAAGCAGCCCCACCACCAGCACTTCTAGCCGCTCCATCCGTATTAATTTTAATCCAACCTGCCTCCGGAGGAATCCAACAAACAAGAATAAAATGCTGAGTTTTCCTCAAGATAGTACCATTAGCAAGAGTCCAAGATTGGGAAATCTCACGGACGAGAGTATAAATGGTCTCAGCTTTGTAAGCAGACCAAGTAATATCTGTACCATGAACCTTGCTATTCCTCCAAAACCAAGCATTCCAAATTATCACAGCAAATACAAGAGACCAAGGAACGAAAAAAATATCAGTGGAATCAATTTTGAGATTATTCAAAAGCCACATATCTAAATCGGTGTTAAAAAACACATCCACTGCCTCAGGATTCAGCACATCCATCCATAGGCGTTTGATTTGAGTGCAATCTCTAGCCATATGGATTATTGTTTCATCTTCTAGTTGACACAGCGGGCAAATAGCAGAAGACAAATTCATTCTTTCCAATACCTTCCTTGTAGGTAAACGGTTATGTGCAATTTTCCACAATAATAAACTCATACGGTTTGGACATTTAATCTTCCAAATTAAAGGCCAAATATTATCAACATGACTAACCTCAACAGGCTGATTTGAAAGAGTTCCATACAGATTTTTAACCGTAATAGCACCTGATCCAGAAAGGTTCCAACTAATTCTATCGACTCCATGAGATTCATGAGGGGGAAGTTGACTTCGAATAACTTGGATTGTATCCTGAGGAAGGAGGTCAGCCAACCTGTGACAGTCCCAAGAACCATCAGGAGCAACATAGTTCAAAATCTTTTTGCCAATCTCTAATTGTGGTATAGGACAAATAATTTTATTAGCCAAGACACCTTCATTTCCAACCCAATTATCTTCCCAAAAATCAACAAGAGAGCCATCTCCTACATCCCAAACCAACCGTGGCTTAAGCTTCTGCCAAATATCTCAAAGAGACTTACAAAGTCGAGAGTGACCAGAAGAACAGTTAAAACCCTCAGAGGTGTTGTCTTCAGTGACATATTTAGCCTTCAAAACTTTGACCCAAAGCTGCTCAGGAGAATTCAAAAAATCCCAAAGTAATTTCCCCAAAAAAGCTTCATTCATAACTGTAAGCTTCTTGATACCCAAACCACCTAGAGATTTAGGACGAGTAATAGATTCCCACCCAACCAGGTGCATATGCTTTTTACTATCTGAATCACCCCAGATGAATTTCCTCTGTAGCCTTTCAAGATCACTACATACTGTTTTAGGAAGCATATTATTTTGCATATGATAGAAAGGAATTGTAGATAAAACTGATTGGGTAAGAACCACCCTACCAGCTTGAGAGAGAGATTGAGCTTGCCAACTATTCAATTTCTCTTTCACTCTTTCAACTAAGCCAGCATAAAGATTCTTTGTCACCCTACCATGATGAATCATAGCACCCAAATATCTACCCACATTTGAAACTGTCTTAAACCCACTAATTTCAGTTATTCTATTTACAACATCAGCAGGAGTATTTTTAGAGAAATAAACACAAGTTTTTTGTTCACTAACTTTCTGTCCAGAAATTTCCCCAAATAGATTAAGACAACGAAGAAGGATATGAACCTGTTCCTCACTAGCTTCCAGAAATAACATGAGATCATCAGCAAATAATAAGTGTGATATTTTGGATCCACTCCTTCCAGCTCTAATTGGCTTCCACAAACCGCCATCAACAACAGTATTTATAATGTGGGTGAGTTTCTCCATTGCGAGGACAAAGAGATAAGAAGATAAGGGATCTCCTTGTCGGATACCTCTACTAGGCTGGAATTCTTCTGATACATTCCCATTCCAAAGCACGCTGGTCTTTGAAGAAGTTACTGCTGTCATGATTAATTTAATAAGATGCTCAGGAATCTGAATCTCTTCCAAAACCAACCGAATAAAATTCCAATTAAGCCGATCATAAGCCTTTTCAAGGTCAACTTTAACTGCAATAAAACACCTTTTTCCCCTCATCTTCCTCATTGAATTAACTAATTCTTGGACAATGATAATATTATCCTGAATATGACGCTGGGGGACAAAACTAGATTGAGCAGGAGAAACTACTTTCATCATGATTGGTTTTAACCGATTAACAATTAGCTTACTGATGATTTTATACATCATAGGGCAAAGAGAAATCGGCTTAAATTGGCTAATGTAAGCAGGAGACAAAACTTTAGGAATTAAAACCAGAAGAGTAGAATTAATTGAAGCCAAGACATCAGGATAATTCCAAATCTGATTGACAAGAGAACAAACCTGAGCTTTGAGCAAATCCCAATTTTTCTGGAAAAAAATAGCTGGATATCCATCAGTACCTGGAGCCTTCAAACCACCCATACTGAAAACTGTTTGTTTAATTTCCATTCCATTAGGAGCCGTATTAAGAAGAACCTGATCCCTTATTAGAATATCTGGCCATAAGTTCCCTGGTGTTAACCATCGTCTTTCCTGAATATCTTCTGTAAAAAGAACCTTGAAATAATTGCAGGCCAAATTTTTAAGCTCGATAAGTTCCCTGATGTTAACCATCGTCTTTCCTGAATATACTCTAAATTCTTTAAGAAAGAAGTATCCTGGTGCTCTCTCCTGTCTTGAATATTAGAAATCTTTTTTATAATACTATTCTTCCTCCTCTCAATATTTCCAAAAACTTTTCTGTTCCAATCCTGAATCTCTGGAACTAATCTTTGAAGCATATATGGTAAGTCAAACGCATGGTCCCATTTTGACTGGAGGAAACTATGGAATAATTGATGTTCTTGCCAGGCAGCAAAAAAATGTAAGGGTCTCTTACCAATGTAATTGACATCCTCTAACAGCTTAATCAACAACGGGTTGTGATCAGAAAATAGCCGAGGAAGGGAAGAGACACGAGCTTCATCAAATAATAACCGCCAATCCAAATTGGCCACCACCCTATCAAGCCGTTTAAATACTCTCCCCAAATTGGCCCATTTTGGTCCCTGCCAAGTAAAAAAAGAACCATCACAACCTAAATCAACAACACAACATTCATCAAGAACAGCAGCAAACTTTGCACATCTAGAAGGATCAGCCGCTACACCCCCCCTTTTTTTCATGGGTAAAAGCAATTTCATTGAAATCACCTCCTATCAACCAAGGACCAGATATAACATCGCTCAAAGATCTCAAATCATCCCAGAGTTTTTCTCTAATACTAGTTGATGGGCTAGCATAAATAGTCGTAAATTCAAAGGACTGATCAACAATTAAATTGACTCTACAATGAATGAATTAAGTTGATTGTGATAACGTAACAACATCCATCTTCTTGCTGTTCCACATTAACCAAATTCCGCCAGCAATCCAATGAGCTTCTTCCACTATTAAACTATCAAAACCCAGTTTTTTCAACAACTTCCTACATACATCACTCTGTGTTCTTGGTTCAAGCAAAACTACTAAATCAACAGAATATTTCTTTACCATGGACTTAAGGGTGCCACCAAGCTCTCTCTTAGCAGCCCCTCTTGTATTCCAAATGAGAAAATTCATCATCAAACATGCTGAGAATTTGCAAGGTTAAGGGAAACCTGCATAACCTCCTTATTCATCAAACAACCATTATCATCAACATAAATCGCCTCTATATCACCTTTTTTCACATTCTGGTTTATGTCCACTACCATTAAATCCGGGGGTTTAGGATCCAAATCATGTCTAATAGAAGTTTGTAAACAAGCCTTGTTACTAATACTTTGGAACTAAGAATTATTGGAAGTATTAATACCAGAGAATTGATTTACTAACCTCAAAATAAAAGTGGTAGGAGAATGCTTCTTGGTAATATCACGCCCTTCCGTCGCTCCTAACATCAGAGGAGAGTTTTTGATTCCAACCACTTCCTTCCCTGCACCATTTTGCTCGTTACCCCTACTGTGACTTTCAACATTAGGAATTTCCATCCTATCCGTCTCATCAACACCCTCCAGACTGAATCTCGATTCTGTTTCCACCAGATTAACAACAGCCTTTGTGCTCTTCTTGACTTTGGAATGAGGGGAGCTCTGCAAAGGAGGCTGATACACAACCATAGTTCCTGAGTTACCATCTTCTCCCTTCTGACTCTCCTGATTCGTCAAAACTTCAAATTTATTTTCAGCTTTTCTAGTGTTCTGTATCTTTTTACCCTTTACATTATCACTCCCTTGGTTCCTCCTGCCCTTTATCACTTGCATCCAAGGCCCAAAATTGGGATGATCAACAGCAGGACATTTAGAAGTATTCGCATGACTGTCTTTACTTTCTGCATGCTCTTCCTTCTCATGTGTCCCTCTTTCCACCTCTTGAACATAATGATGCGGACAGTTTTCCTGTCGATGCCCATACATCCCGCATGTATAACAAATTAAGTGAAGACCCTCATACTCAATTCGCTTGACTCTGTCTTCCACTTTGTACTCCACTTGAAGGGGCTGATTGAGATCCAGTTCCACACACATTCTTGCGAATCTGCCCCGAGCAAGAGAAGTAGTAGCCACATCAACTTTTACAAACTTCCCCAACCAATTTCCAATGCTTTTCACTAACTCAGTGTTGACATACTCCAAGGGAAATTCTGGAAGACGGATCCATGCCACAATTCTATTAATGGCTGCCTGAAAAGGTTGAAAATCCGGTTCCCAGGACCGAATTGCTAAATAGTGATCAAATATTAACCACGGCCCTGCTGTGAAGGAAAAATCCATATCCTTCTGATCCTCAAAACGAACCAGAAAATAGTCATTCTCTAAATCAGTCACAAAAATTATGCCCTCTCTTGCCCACATATTCTCCAATTTCTTCTTCATAAAAGCAATCGATACCCTCTTCCCCAGTAATTTCACGAAAATGGCTTTATGCCAGGGTTTCCAAGTTTTCCTTTTAAATTCATCTGACAGCTTAAAATTAACCCTACCATCTGCCTCTGTCTCCCATACCACATCTGGCGCTGAAACCATCTTCTCAGTCGTTGGAACCTCCTCGTGATGTTCCACTTCTTGTTCATTCAATTGATCAAATTCACTCCCCCATTCCCCATTATACCTCATAAGCATCTCCTTATAAGACATGTTTTCCAACATCTAGTCATCCTCCCTTGGAACCATGGTCTGTTCGTGACTGAATGCTGCATCTCCCCTTTACTCTTTTTAGTACTTCGCTGGAGATTGTCTGTCTCCTCCGTCGAGCGATCATGATCAGCGGCGAGATCCATTCGTTCTCCTAGGGTTTTCTCCGCAAGCGGTGGTACTTTTTCAGAATCTTAATTAACATTATCTTTCTCTCTTCCCTTTAAATTCTAATTTAACGGTACTTGAGAGTGGTAGGTAAACGTAGGCAAGAAAAAAAGTAGGTAGAATAACTTATACTTTACAAAAAAGTCATTTGGTAGGCCAAAATATTTTCGAAAATGTAGGATGGAATAACAGAAAAATAATTATTTCATGTTTTGATTTAAAAGGCATGCATGGAACTACCCAAAATCAATAGGAGTGGTATAATTTGTACACTTCTATAATGAGTCTAACCACAATAAATCTAACTTATAAGTTCGAATTCGCATATGATTAAGTCATAAACAATACAAAATGTAATCAAAAGTAGGCAAATTAATGAAAATTCTACTTTTAAAATGAGTAGTGATAATTCCTAGGTGTAAAGAACAGCCGGCATATATACCAAAAAAAAAAAATAGAAGAACAGCCAGCCGAGGCCCTAGAACAGCCAGCCGAGGCCCTAGCACACATTTAAAATGGTAGAAACAAGTATTAGTGAATTCAGAAGGCATTTTTGGAGTTAATTTTGAATTTATTATGTTTATGAATAATTTTGAATTAATTTTGTCTTTTTGTCGTTGAACATATGTATTAGTGAATTCAGAAGGCATTGTTGTTTAGCCATCACTGTTCTCCCGTACTTCGGATTAGTCCCATAGCCGGCTCAAAGAGTCGAAGCTCGTGGGGATACCGGAGGGAGCCAACTCGTCTCAAAGAGATAATTAGGGTTGGATAACTCAAAAAAAAAAAAAAAGGAATTGTTGTTGTTGAATATGTGTCATTTAAATCGTACTCATACATTTTTTATAAATAAATGGGCTTATCATTTCTCAAGCCGCCGGAGATAATTTTATCTTCGGCTATTAAATCATAACCATACAAAGATGTATCAATGGTAATAAAGGAAGAGAGAAAAAAAGAGAATAATAACCATTCAAAGGTGAATCAATTAATATAAGAAAATAAATAAACAAATTTGGGATGACCAGAGATAAACTTACCTCAAGTTGCCGGAGAAATATTTTTCCCTAAATAAATAGGGATTATAATTTTTAGTTTACAAGTTTTTCCCCCTATTAATTTTGTATATTCTTTACATTTGCATTAATGTGATTGGCCGAACATAGAACATAAGTTGAGTTCGATGATGTTATTTATTGTGGAAGTGCTCCCACAAAAATAGAGATAATTTTAGAAATTAATTGTTCATGAATCTTTGACACCATAGGAAGGACAAAATTATTTTAAAAACACAATATTTAATATTAGACTCGAATTTTCCTTTATTACATTTATATATTTTCTATGATACGCTTTAACTTTATGTAATTACATGTTTGAATTTGTTGTGTATATTTCATGAGACTGGAGGTATTGTTGAAGCGATTTCTTAAAACACATATTAACCTCTCAATAGGGATTGAAATCATTTTTCTAACAGGAATATTTACTTTAGTAACATATGTGTCTGATAATACAGTTATTTCTCTGACGGACTTGCAGATATTGATGAATGTAAGACATCAAATAATACATGCCTAAGTGAAAATAATTGTCACAACACCGATGGGTCTTACAAATGTTTCTGTCCTAAGGGGCAATCCGGAGATGGAACAAAGAACGGAGGGTGCCACCGACGAGATATAGTTACCCAGGTTGTCATTGGTAAGCAACTAAGCGCATCCAATTCTATTTCATTTTATTCTTTGCTTTTTCAACTATTTTTCATGTTTCTGTTCATTCAGTATGTAAGCCATTCTTCTATGCAGGACCGATACCGACACGAGACACACGACACGATACTTCGATACGTTAATCTTAAAAAATGTTAAATTTTGACACGTTAGAACACGTTTTAGTATTAAATAATATTTTTAATTTATGTTGCGTATATTATATTTAATATTCAATAATTTAATAAAAAATTAAGATAAACTTATAATACCCATTAATTTTGCAAAGAAACATAAGATATCAAAAATATTTATATTAAATTAAATAAAATGATAATAATAATTCAATGAATCTAATACTTAAAACAAAAAACGCAAAACAACGCAATCTTTGAACCTCTTTTTTTAGTTTCAACAACGCGCGTTGGAATGTCGGAAAGTTTCAGAAAATATCAGACATGACACATCGGATTTTTTGAAGTGTTTATGTTTCGTAGAAGCCATTGATATTAGTTCATTGAAAAATTCAAGAATTGCGTGCAAAATATTGCAAATGCAGGAACAGGTGCAGGATTCATACTTCTAATTGTGGGAATTTCCTCGCTGTACTTAATATACGAGAAAAGGAAACTCGTCAAACTGAAGGAGAAGTTCTTTAAGCAAAATGGGGGTATCATTTTGCAACAGCGACTCTCTGCAGGAGAAAACACTTCTCAATCTACTACAGTGTTCTCAGCAGAGGAACTTAAGAAGGCCACCAACAATTATGATGAGAGCATAATCATCGGCAGAGGAGGTTATGGTACAGTTTACAAAGGAGTTTTGTCAGATAAGAGGATTGTTGCCATCAAGAAGTCCAAAATTGTGGATCAGAGCCAAATTGAACAATTCATAAACGAGGTGATTGTGCTATCACAAATTAATCATAGGAATGTGGTCAAACTCTTGGGTTGTTGTTTAGAGACAGAAGTTCCTTCACTGGTTTATGAATTTGTTAACAATGGTACCCTTTTTGATTATATACACAAAGAAGGCAAGGCAGGTAATGTACCTTGGAAAACACGTCTAAGGATAGCAGCAGAGGCTGCAGGGGCTCTATCATATCTGCACTCAGCTGCTTCTATACCCATTATACATAGAGATGTAAAGACTGCCAACATTCTCTTGGATGAAACTTACACTACTAAAGTGTCTGATTTTGGAGCTTCAAGATTGGTTCCTCTTGATCAAACTGAATTAGCCACATTGGTGCAAGGAACTATTGGTTATTTGGACCCAGAGTACATGCAAACAAGCCAACTTACTCAGAAAAGTGATGTGTATAGCTTCGGAGTAGTTCTTGTAGAGCTTCTTACAGGGGAGAAACCTCTTTGTTTTGACAGGTCAGAAGAGAAAAGAAGTCTTGCCATGCACTTTTTATCTTGCTTGAGAGAGGATCGCATGTTTGAGGTTCTTCAAGTTGGAATTTTGAATGTAGAAAATAAGGAAAAGATCAAGGAGGTTGCTATTCTTGCAACAAAGTGCTTGAGACTAAGAGGGGAGGAGAGGCCTAGCATGAAAGAAGTGGCAATGGAGTTGGAGGGAATAAGGCTAATGGAAAAGCATCCATGGATCAACACAGACGTGAATCTAGAGGAGACTCATTACTTGCTTCATGAGGCATCATCTAGCATTCATGAACATGGTGATAGCAGCAGCCATCAAAATACTGGGTATGACGGCATCAAGGATCATGTACTCATTGACTTCGATGACCGAAGATGATTATGCTTCCACTTCTCTTTAAAACAATGTTCAACATATTTCTACTTCCACTAACTGGCTTTTTATTGTAATTCAAATATGTGATTCAATCTCTTGAGGTTAGCATGCATCCTTTTGTAATCTTTATGAATTATAATAGAATAAATTTAGTTATTTTAAAGTAATTTACTGATGTTTGTTTTTTTTTTTTTTTTACCCCTTAAAAGCTATGTCTGTGTAATCAAATAATCCTCCTAGTGCTTTTTATTGATATCATATAATCCTCTAATATTTCAAAACAGAGCCATTTTGCAGAAAATTGATCCTCATTCCTCACCTATCCACTTTCTTCGTGTAATCGTTTATCATGACTTTAATTAATTAATTGATAATTGTCAGGAACATTTTTATTGAAATTAAATGTGACCAGCAGCATTTAATACTTTCAATGTTGATTTATTTTCTTCCAAATTCTGATTCTTCCCATTTGTATTAGAAGCATGGATGTGCTTTGTGCAATGTGAAGACAGCTTCCTAGGCTTAAACGGGACCAAGTCTTGTAGTTTTACCAATCCTTATCAGACCTTATATTACATATGTTTTCTTCCTTTCATGTAAGCTAATTTAAAAATGGGAAAAATAGTTTTGGCAAGTTTTTTTTTTGAAAAAATAATCGGATAGGCTAATCCGTCTTGTTTTATTGCCACTAAACAATAAAGTAAATCAGAAAATAAACAGAAAAAAAAAATAACTAAAAAGTGAATGTGATGAGAGGTGAAGTTTTGAATGAGAATGGGCGCGGCTGCTTTAGTTATCGTTTTACGTCTCCTTGTATGGAGGAAAATAATAATTCGCTGTCGTGAACAAGGACACGGGCTACGGTTGGCGATGCAAATGTAACGAAGTTTACGGAGGAAAGCCCATACGGGATGGTTGCAGAGGTTATATATTCCACTAAACATTAATTTATCTATCTCCTTTGTATAGTTTTCTTCATTTATGATTTTAGTTTTGCAATCATTGTATCCCACTGTTTTCATTTTTGTAGTTTATTAATTAATTCCTCTGCCTATTTTATCCAATATTAAGTAGCAAAAGACAGACAAATGTATATATAAGATTGACAAAAAAAATTAAAGTAAAATAAAATCACATTCATTAATTCATAAAGTAAAATAAAAATAACCATTATACATTCCATTTTTTGTTCTTCCGATTGCTACCTGATTGTCATTATATATAGTATATAGAATCTATTAATTTCATGTTGCACGAAACAATTATCTCATGGAACAGAGATAAGATAGTGAGATCCATTATTTTTTCGGAAAAAAAATTAGTGGACCTCACTATTTTGTCTCTGTTAGATGAAATAATTATCTCATGCAACATAAGATAATTATTTCTCATAATATATACACACAACATGCCGTTAATTGTGGGCATGATAGATCCATATACAGCCCAACAAGCAAGCCTAGTAGAGCCTAACAAGATGAGGAGCGCCAAATAGCCAAATTATCTCTTTGATTATATATTGGGTTGAAATATGTAGTGGGCTGGGTTAAAATTATTATCCGGACCATAAGATATTTTAACTCTTTAATGTTTTCGTTGCAATTAGGTTGATTGCTTAGGCCTAATGTTTAGCCCATTTGAGTGGCTTAAGTAGAAACCCAATTTATTTTTTTGTTGTAGGATGATAATAGAGAACGCAAATATTTGATTCCAATCTCATTTCCTCTTCCTCGCACTTTTCAATTTCTAGCTCTTTCTCTTTCCATCTCAATGAAAGCACCTGGGAGAGAAGGTTCTACATAAATATAATCTAACATACTTTCCTTTTTTTTTTTTTTGTCAGGGATAAGAAATTTTATGGTTATTCTATAAATATCTTCTTCTAGATCGTCACAATTAATATCTTTGTAGATGTAAATTTTATAACAAGTGAACATGTATCGAAATAGTCAAAACCTTCTAGTTGTATATATCCTTTAATTAGCAACAAGCCTATATTTATATTAATCAATTTTGTCATCTGTCTTCATCTTCTTTTTGGAAGATTTACTTACTTTCTAATGACTTATTGTCATGAGAAAGATCAATCAAAATGGTTGGACAAGATTGATTTTATTTCGATATTGACTGTTTCTTCCTAGGGAAGTCATGTATGGAGTTCATCTTCTAATAAATATGTTAGAAAATCAAGTCTGAAGACATTTTTGTCATTTGTTCATTACTACCTCTTAGGCTCCTCTTACACATTATACGGATGTTAAAAGAGTCGAGGGCCTTTGGCCTAGCTCGTGTAGACCTGGTCTGGTCTGTGTGTTTTGATTGTTGAATTCAAACTTAGGAGACTTGAGCACCTTGTCAAGCATATACCAAGGCTATTTCCAGTAAGGTTATGAGAGAAATAGATCCTGGAAACACTAAGTGGAAAATTTTCTCAGGAGTGAATCATTGCTACTCCGAATCGCCTGCTATGATAAATTGGTTCTTTGTTGTTGTTAGAAATTGAAACCCAAGATCTTCACTCTGATATTATTTCATTAGCCATTATCAATTTCCAGTCGCATAGCCTCATAATAATTCTGTAAAGCTTCTGCATAATTTCCTTTCGATTTAGCCGACATCTGTTACGGTCGTTATTCGGTACATAGAATCGCCGTTCCAGAACCGTACATGAGTACATTCTTTGTTGTTGTTGCTTAAAATGCCCTTCAAGCAGCCTGATTGATAACCAATTGGATGTTGAATTAAGTACAAGTCCTTGTGCATTTGTCATTAATTGAACCATTAAGAAGTTTTTGAGAAAGTTAAGTTGGTTGACTGTATCTTGAGACATTGTCTTAAAGTTTGATGAATGTTTTTGGTAAGGTAAGTGATGAAATGCTTCTGAGAAGTGATTGCTAGTGTATGAGTTACTAGAGAAAATACTTTTTGAAAAGAAAAGATAAATTGTTAACTAAAAATTAGTTTGATTCTGATTAACACTGATTTATGCATTGATAATTTTGATCACTGAAGATGTTATATAATGAATATGTTGTTCTGTTGTTTGAGGACAAGCAAAAACTTGAGTTTGGGGTGTGATAAGTATCTAAAAAGAGACTCTATAGATAGTTGAGTTAGCTATTTTTGGAGGCTTATGATCTCATAATGTTTATTTAAATCACAAATAGTTAATGAGCACATTTGTGTATGTTTGCAGGTAACAAAAGCCCAACACTCAAGCCTAAATGATAAGAAAAAGAGGCCATTAGTCAGAAGGGCAGAAAGGAGAAAGACAAAAAAGGTAAGGACACATCAGTAAAGTTAGTAGGGAAGAAAGAGAAAGTAAAGATAACCATCCCAACTTCATTAAATACCCAAAAAGAACCTTAGCCCTTCTTCCCCCATTTCTTTTCGTCTTTAAAAATCGCTAATCCACACAAATCAAGCTTCAACCATAGTGTCTTGCATCTAATCCAAGCCCACAACCTAAGCCTTCATCAACCTAGAGCTAAAAATCCACTCAAACCTACATCCTCAACCAACCCAAGAAACTGGCTTTTTGACCATTATAACCTTTTTTTAATAATTAATTACCAAATTGACCCTATTTATAAACTATTTCAAAAATTTAACCGCTCCAGAAAACATAACACTAATCTGCTCCTGTTTGACCGTTAATCTTGAAGCCTACCCGGGTACATCCCTACCTACCCGGGTATATTTTGAAAAATTTTACCTACCCGGGTACACCCCTCCCTACCCGGGTATATTTCTTGAATCTGGAAAAATGTTTGAATTATTTACCCGGGTAGAGAGGGGTGTACCCGGGTAAATAATGAGACATCATGCGCAGCCCCAGCTGAACAACAAGCAGAAGAAGGGGTAGAGAAATTCTTCAGCCATGGTCCATGAAAAGAGGAACATCCAAAATTCAGAGGACCATACAAAGGTTGTGGTCTTCTTAGATTCACACTAGCTCTCAGGCAACCTTTATGAGTTCTATCTTTGAAGTACACACCAGAAGGTTTTGTGAAGCCTAGCACACTGCCACAACTTGAGATAAAGTCATCAACATAAACATCTCCCAACACAGCATTAAAAGGTGAAGTAGCCATTGATTCTCTAATAGGTCTGTGGCATGAAAAGCAATGAGTGCACGCGTAGATATGATTATTTACCCGGGTACACCCCTCTCTACCCGGGTAAATAATTCAAACATTTTTCCAGATTCAAGAAATATACCCGGGTAGGTAAAAATTTTAAAATATACCCGGGTAGGTAGGGGTGTACCCGGGTAGGCTTCAAGGTCAACGGTCAAACAGGGGCAGATTGGTGTTATGTTTTCTGGAGAGGTTAAATTTTTGAAATAGTTTATAAATAGGGTCAATTTGGTAATTAATTATTAAAAAAAGATTATAATGGTCAAAAAGCCCAAGAAACTAGAAAAAGAAATAATGAAATAAAAAATCTGAGCTGTCATTTTGAGCTGGAGTTAGTTACACAGTTGTAAGTGCGAGCGATTTGGAGTGTGAAAAAAAGATGGCTAGATAATCAAACAAGATGGAGGGTGAATTATGCGTTACTTCTTTTACAAGAAATAATAAAAAACACAACCCTTTTATAACAACTTCAACAAAAAATGAAGTTCAGAGAGTATCAAACTTTTCTTAACCCAAAAACAAAATCAAAACATAACATATAACATCCAATTTAGAGATTAAACAGCAAAATGAAAATTTATGGGAAAAGAGAAGAAATTCAATGTTTGTGGCAACCTCTTTCAAGAAAACATGCAAGAATGAAATCAAATGAAATCAATGAATCAAAATAACATATACAATGAATCAAAACGAAATCAATTGAATAAAATCAAAGAGATAAGGGTAAGGAAGAATCACACCGAGATATATCCTAGTTCACTCTCTAACCACTTGAGAGCTAAATTCAGACTGAGGTCGATCATTCCACTATCATCAAGCTTCCAACAGGTGCTTAAAGAAACCTTTTTACCACAGAAATTTTACAAGTCTATGATCACACCTTGATCTCACTTAACCTAAGCCCTTACGATCACTCCAATTGTCTCATCAACAATTACATCAATAAAATTCACCCAAACAGATACAGGGTAACCTCCCATTGTTCAGTTCCAACAAAACGAACGTAAAAAGATTGAGGAACGAGCGAGTGATTGAGATTTTCCTCAAGGATATGCAAAACTAGCTTAATTGGGGTCAATTTCTGAATTTTGTGAGTTCTAAAGTTTTTCAATGTTAATTCTTATTCAGAAATCCTTAGAATATGTTTATATAGGTGTCCTATCAAGTTACTAGCGGTTGGACATCTAAAAATTCGAATTACTTAAACTTTAAGTCACTTAAGCTAGGGAGTAATCGATTACTTTTCGAGCAGCCTTCTAATACTTGTTTTAGCTTCAAAAACTTCGACATCAAGTTTGACTTTGCACATTTGAGTATCCTAATAAATTTTTCACTTTGCTTTGGTCTTTTAGTACCATTTTTGACTTATTTCCATGCTTTCCATTTAGTGCATCCATGTTAAGCTATGTTGGCCATTTGTAGGTGCTTTGTTATCATCAAGACTTCAATATCATAGTCTTCATGACCTATAGTTCAACATAGTGTAGGTCGTGAATATGAGTGTTCAAGGATGAATCAACCGAAGTGTGAGGAGGGGAGACATGTGGATGATGATCAAAAGGGTCACGAGGCTCATGCATGCAATAGAGGACTGATATAAAAAGAGCTAGTGAAGCAACAGAGGAGGTCTTCTTCTTCTTCTTTTCTTTTGGGGAACTTTTCTATTTTTTCTTTCATCTGGATTGTTATTACTTTTATTACAGGCTTTTCAAACTTCGTAGTTAGTACTGCAGCAGAGCTTTTCTTGTGATATAGCTTCTGCCTTAGATTGATCTTGGGTTGTAATTTTTTTTAGTTTTCGGATATTGTTTTAAAGCTCAACCTTTATAGGTATGAGCTAATCCCATAGAAGGTTGGGTTTAGGAGGTACCTGAACCTCAGTGTTTGATGACGATTGATTATCTGAATTTTTTTTTGGTAAAATGATTATCTGAACTTTAATGTTTAATTTCAGTTGTTTAATGTTGTTTTTAATATTGAAGTTGATGTGTTACAATCGGGTGCTAGTGGCTTGTTAAGGGATGAATTGTTGAGAGACAACTCATTTTTGATCTTGCATTGAGCTCATAAACTTGAGTGAGAAATCATTCAAGGTAGCTTACTTCAAACATGAAGGAGTCATCCATGTAACAAAGAACCTAAGCCTTAAGACTCCATTTCACACTTACATAGACATATGTTAAGTGGCTGAATCCTGGAGAAAATATGTTTTAAGAAATTAAAAATTAGCATGTAAGTTCGGTTAACTGAAAATGATTGAGGAAGCAACTTGATAATCAAACCATTTTTTCAAGAACTGTTGGGAAAGGGAAGCCAAAAACCCAACCTATTTTTCATAATATTTTCACCAACACATACTTCTTACTTTTTCTGATTAATTTGATTTTCAATTCTTTGTTTTAAATTTGTACACAACATTTGCATTAGAAAAGAAAAACACATTTTCAAGTTAAGTTACTCATTCCATTTATCAATTTACCTTTGATTCAATTATAAAATCTTTCAAAAACAGTTCATACTTTTGTAGTTTAGATTAGTCTTTTGTTACTTTGATTTTTTTCATACAAACTTTGATTTTATTTTAATTTTAGTTCTTTTAGTTCAAAACTTCAAATTGTGTCACAAAAATTGCTATATTAATTCGAGTCAAAGCGCCATGATCCCTATGAGACGATATCAACCCATTTACGATTTGTTATCATGTACGCTTCCACATTAAACTTGCATAATTGTTAGCAAGACAACATTTGGCATGAAAAAAAAAGAAGACAAAGGCATTTAATAACTTGACAACCAATAAATATTTAATAATGAATACATTCACACATTATATATATTTGAAATTTAAAAATAATAATTAATAACTAATAAATAATTAATATTTAATAACTCATTAAGACTATAATACCTAAGTGATGCAATATGGAATCTTGTCATACTCAAAATTCACCAAACTTCCATCTTCTAGCAAAAGGATTTTTATTTTTATTTTTTGTCTTTGTAACTCGAAATGGGAATATATATTTGTATATGACAAAAATATTTCTCAAGTCACTTGAAATATATTTATCTCCGTCCACCCTAGAACTAAGTCGTTTTCTTTATTTATTTTCTTATATTAATTAATTCACCTTTGAATGGTTATGATTCCATTTTTCTCTCTCTTTTTTATCACCATTGATCCATCTTTGTACGATTATGATTTAATGGCCGGAGATAAAGTTATCTCAAGTGGCTTAAAAAACGATAAGCCTTATATATATATATATATATATATATATATATATATATATATATATATATATAAAGAGAGAGAGAGATAGAGAGAGAGCGAGAGAGAAATATTTCTCAAGCAGCTTGAGATATATTTATCTCCGTCCACCCAAAAGCTATGTCGTTTTGTTTATTTATTTCTTTATATTAATTGATTCACCTTTGAATGGTTATGATTCCCTTTTTCTCTCCCTCTTCCTTTATCACTATTGATCCATCTTTGTACAGTTGGCAAAAAAATTAATATATTGCTATTTAAATAAAAAATAAAAAATTTATGGCTGTTTACAAAATATTTACAAATGTACTGCACAATGCCACGCCCAAATTGAGCGTCACATGCCACGTCCCATTTCGGCGTGACACGCACGTGGGTCACACCTAAATAGGGTGTGATATATGACATCCAATTTGGGCATGACACATGCAGCCATGCTACCTCCCTAGGGCGTGAATGGCTCAAAAAACTCTATATAATCCCCTACCACTCTATGCACTCTTAACATCTCTTCTCTACCATCAATTCTTACCTTTTACATATATAATTATTATCTTAAATTTAATCTTTTATTTTATTTGTTATTCCATTTTAAAATGAGTTCACATTCTGATTCTGTTCGTGTTGTGTTATATTACAATGGTAGGAAGGTGGAAGGTCGACGATGTGTCATGTTTGAAAGTGAAAAAAGGCCAACACGTATCCAACGCAAAGCAACCATTGACGAATTGCATCAGAGAATTCGTCAGAAGTTAAGTCTTCAAGGTAACCAATGTATCACTCAGATCACCACAAGGTTATGGCAATCTAAACAATACATTAGTTTGCAAGTGGTTGACGATGAAGACGTCGAGATGATAATGGAAGAATTTTTCAACCAGTCAAGGAAAGATTTTATGGCGTTGTATGTGGACATTGCCAGAGCAGAGGATGTACCATTACCAGTGAGGTCAGTTGCTTTAGATTCTCACCGTCTTGCATCAAAGTCTGCCGCTCATGCTTCTCCAGTTGCTAACATTTCTGAGGGAGATGAAAATGATCAGACTTGGGATATGCATGATGATGACGACGATGATGATGAAAATATCGCAATGGAAGAACGTCGTTTGGCCAAGGATGATAGTGCTTCAGAAGGAGATAAGGGTGGTGATATGGGCGCGTCTCAAATCCTAGTATACCATGAAACAATGGAGTCTCAAATCCTGCAACTTAATGATGTTGGCTCCGCGCAATTAGGAGATCATCATAAAGGTAATTTACAGAATAACTCATATGTGATTTAGGATGTTTGAATATTGTATTAAGAAGTTCTAATTCCTATATGCAGGTGACGATGTTGTTATTTATTTTTGGGAAGGAATTTCACATTACACACATATTGATTGGAGTTATCAGAGCGAACAAGAATCATGCACTGATGGTTCGGTTTCAGGATTGGGATCAATACAAGGTCTGTGGCAACTAGGTGAAAAGTTATTTGTGAACCAAGATTTTGCAACAAAAAAAAGGTTCAAATGGCACTGAAGCACAACCTTATGAGGGAGCATCTAGATGCAATTGTAATTGAGAGCACGCCTGCAAAGTTAAGCATAAAATGTAGCGCGTATGATAAGGGTTGTCTGTGGCGCGTTAGGGCAATAAAATAAGTTTTTGGTGAAAATTGGAAGATTACTAGATGGGGTGGGGATCGCAATTGTTTGAATGACCACATTTCTCAAGGTCATAGACAGCTCAATGCTGACATCATTGCGGAGCTCGTTCTAGGTATGTATTCTGTGGTAATGATAGTAGAGCTTCGCTACGAAAAATTTCACGTAAGGTCGAGAGCACAATGGTCTTAGAAAGTGGTTAGAGCGAGAGTGTGAAATGGTTAAAAAGGTAAAATGTGGGGTTTATACAAGCTTGGTGGGTGACACCACATTTGGGCGTCACATATCACGCCTAGTTTGGGTGTGACCCACTAGGATGTGACGCCCTGTTTGGGCCTGACATGTGACGCCTAAATGAGGCGTGATATTGTGCAATAAATGCGTAAATATTTCGAAAACAGCTGTAAATTTGTAATTTTTTATATAAAGAACATTAAATTAATTTTTTTGCCTTGTACAATTATGATTCAGTAGCCGGAGATAAAGTTATCTCAAGCAGCTTGAGAAACTATAAGCTCATATATATATATATATATATATAGGGTCTTATAAGAGTTATGTTGTAGGAAAAATGATTGTGTAATGTTATAGAGATTCGTTTTGCGTGCCATAATTTTTTCTTTTTCTTTTTTCTTCAAAAAGTGTGGGTCCCACAAAATGTTGTGTGTGTAGGAAAGTTTGTTGTGTCATGTTAAATGATAAATGTAAACCCCATATATATATATATATATATATATATATATATATATATATATATATATATATATATATATCAAGAGTGAGAAAAGAGGAATCATAACTATTCAAAGGTGAATCAATTAATATAAATAAATAAATAAATAAAACGACATAATTTTTCGTGGAGAGAGATAAATATATCTCAAGATGCTTTAGAAATATTTTTCTCATATATATATATATAGGGGCAGGATTATTTGACACCGGTGTCAAACTTTAAAATTTGACATCAAATCCTAACTATTGATTTTCGTTAATCAACAGTTATCATTTATTGGAAATCAAACTTATTAATTAATATTCCCAATAAATAATAACCGTTGATTGTGAAAATCAATGGTTAGGATTCGGAGTCAAATTTTAAAGTTTGACATCAGTGTCAAAGAACTCTATCTCATATATATATATATATATATATATATATATATATATATATATATATATATATGAATGCAATCAAGGATATGTATGATGAGGCTACTACATGTGTGAAAGCTTGTAATAGAACATCAAGTTATTTTTCTATTATAGTAGGAGTACACCAAGGTTCGGCTCTGAGTCCATATCTCTTTACCTTAGTGATGGATAAACTAACAAAAGACATTCAATAGGAAGTGTCGTGGTATATGCTTTTTGCAGATGATATTTTTCTATTATTATTTAATGCTTTTATTGATTGGTATAAATTATATGATTGATAACATGCTTTATTGCGATAACATGCCATATAGAATAGGTGATGCCATATTGTTGCATAACTTGTATGATTGCATGAGCATAATAGCTATTATGTCTTCAGCGACTAGTATGATAGTTATTATGGGATTATTTTGATTTTAAATCATCCTAAGAAATTAATTAATAATTATTATGACTTTTATTAAAAATCTAGATTAATAATTGAATTAATTAATTTTGGATAATTAACATCAAGACAAATAATCGTTATGCAAATTATTTTGATTTCAAATTATCCTCATAAATGATAATTATTATGATTGTTACAATCTAGATTAATAATTAAGTCAGCTATTTGGATGATTTAAATCTAGAAAAATAATTAGAGAAAATTTCCTAAGAGAATTCTTTTATTTTGCGAGTAATTTGTGGGTTTTCTGAAATGGTCATGGAATAACACACACTGCATACAACATTCATGTATCATGATTGTTTGGAGCACACGCTGACGTAAAGTGACCGGATTTCAGGACCTTAATGCTTTCGAAATTATGTTAACCTTAGTGCACGTTTATCGGCGCTCTTACTTATATAGTTTTTGAAATCAAACATAGGATACTCTCAATTAAATAATTCTTGGAAATTAGAAAATGTTGCTTATGTTGAATGGAAGGAGATTTAAATTAAGAGATTAATTTAACCTTCAAGCGCATTATAGGACCATTAATAAAATAATTATGTGAAGTCCCATCGAATAAGCATGATTGGATTTTATTAGATTGGACTTAAATATCTATGGGAGGAGATTTAAATTAAGAAATTAATTTAACCTCCAGGCACATTGTGGGCCTATCAATAAAATAATCATGTGAGGCCCCAACGGATAAGCATGATTGGATTTTATTGGGCCTTAATAATTTCAAAATTTTAATAAAGTATTGTACGGCCCATCGTCGATAATACTAAGTTATTAAAGATAATTTTGAAATTAAACAATGAATTCGACTGGGCTTATGAAAATTCTCAAACAAAAATGTTGAATGGGTGAAGGTTTTAAAAATTAATTAATTTTAAAAACCTGCGGGCTCCATTTGTGGGTTTATTAGTGAAATGGTTATCGCTGAAGCCCCATCGGATAAGGATAATCAGATTTCACTAGATTAAATCTTAATAATTTCAAAATTTTAGTAAAGTATTGTACGACCCATCGTCGGCAATGCTTAGACACTAAGGATAATTTTGAAATTAAATAATGGTTAATTACATTCAACTTTGGTAAAATTGTTAACCCTCTCATCGAGGCTCTGGCAATGGCACTGAAGGCCCAAATAACAATTTTGGTTTTTACAAGTGACTTGCCCATCGTAAGCCTTGTAAAGATAAACTGAAGGATTGTTAACAATAAACAAGAGTAGTTATGAGAATCTACTCGCACTTCGTTTGTTTATTGCATTTTTTGTTTGTAATTGTGTGCTTTATATGTTTTTCAGAAAATATCTTAGAAATGATTGAGTCGAAAACCTCTAGATGGTACCAACTATGAATAAGTGAAAAGCAAATCTTTGATATTGTTCTAAAACATGGAAGCTAAAATTTGTCCTGACAATGCGAGGGCCATAGCAACCTGCAGAGAATGCGTCTAAGGAAACTAAGATGCATTTCTCAGATTGGGAAAGGGCAGATATGGTAGTTCGCTGCTATATTATTGTCAGTCTTTCCAAATACTTGCAGAAGCAAGTGTACATGATTAAGAGTGGAGTAAAATTGCTTCAGACTCTTAATGACATGTTTGCTGTGTCTAGCAGCTCTGCTAGACAGAATGCAGTCAGTGCAGGTTTTGCTAAGAGTCTTGTTAAATCCAAAGGGAAACCCAAGGGTGGTAACAAGAACAAAATGACTTGGTTATCAATTGTCAAACCAGTTGCTATAAAGAAGCCGCAAGGCAAGTTCTTCAAGTGCAGACTGAAGGGATACTGAAATAAAAATTTTCTAGAGGTGATGAAAAGAACCTGACATGGGCATATTAAGGCCTGATCAGTGAATGAATTATTGATTCAGGAATCACTGATTATGTTTGTTACTCTTTGTAGTAGTTCAAACATGGCATACCTGTCAGCAATGGACATAGATATTTTATGTTTGAAAATGGGAACTTGTGTCTGCATTTGCAGTAGGACAAGTTATTTATAAGACTATGGTTTTGAGTGACTGTTTATTTGTTCCGGATTTCAAGAGGAATTCAATTTTTGTTAGTTGTTTTGGTTAAAACATGGTTTGACAATGCAATTGATTCCTCAGTTACATTTCGAAGTTTATCTTCGTCTTGTTTTGTTTTGGTACATTGTTTAAATAGTTTTTATTACCTATGTCCTGTACCCTTTTTTAAATTTGTTATGTTGAATGGAAAGGATGATGAACAAGGATTTTCACCAAAGAAATAAAAGTTTCAAATGAAACATAACTTTGGCCTTTGTGATTGAGTCACATTATCTCAAGTAGGAAACATGTTTTAGTTAAAAGGGGGACTGAAAGTTCAAGAATCTTTTAACTAACAGGTAGATGTTAGTCCTATTTGCAAGGTAAAATGGCTAAGCAATCCTACAAGGGCCAAAAAGGTTTGCGCAACTATTCAACTGGAACTGGTACATACTAAAGTATGTGGACCACTTAGCGTTCAGACCAGAAGAGGTGATGAGTACTTCATTATATGAATGTTTACTCTGGATTTAGACAGATGAACCAAGTGCGCCATAAGTCTAAAGCTTTTGGAAATTCCAAGAGGTTTAGTCTAAGGCAGAAAAGCATGTAGGTGTTCAAATCAAAAACACTTTGGTCTGACTAAAGTGTTGGCTACCTGTCTGGTAAGTTCAGGTCTTACCTGATTTAAGAGGGGATAGTTTTTGTAACTGTCAACTCTAAGAACGCATTAGTTGAATGAAGTTGAAGTATGCAAAAATCAAACATTTCTAGACTTGGTGAAGATCATGTTCAGTTATTCATCTTTGTCAATGTTGTTCAAGGGAGATGCCTAAGAGAAGGAAATGTACCTTCTTAACTTGGTTCCGTCAAAAGTTTGTTGTAAAGACACCTAAAGAATTATGGAAATGGTGCAAGCCCAGATCAAACCATATTCGGATTTAGGGTGCTACGGCATACGTCCTATAACAGAAGTCAAATAAGATGGAATCTTGTATGGAAGAGTGCATATCTTTTGGCTTCCCTAAGAGAACTAGGGATGATTTTTTTTTTCAGTCTTAAGGACAAGATAATCTAAGTGAGCACTCACATGATTTTCTTAAAGGAGGACTAGATAAGAAATTATAAGCTCTTAAGTTAGGTTATTCTTGATGAGATTTATCTCAGATCAAGAATTTTCAGAATCTCTAGAAGCTTCATCCACTGTTCCCTTGATTGTTCAAGAGGGGATAGATATATCTCTAAGTGAACAAACAAGAGAACCATGATTGGAAATTCAACATGATAATATATAAGTGAAACTAGTAGAAATATTAGTATCACATGTAAAGGAACAATATCAAGGATAAGCGGATCCTCAAGAAATTGAAGATCCATCATTTGACCCACTCTTTGTTTTACCTATAAATACACAAGGTCTAGTGCAGTACATTCGTAGTGGGAGAGAACCTTGTTAACTCTCAAGTTGTTTCTTGTTGAGTGACATTGATCCTACTAGTTACGATAATGCACTAGAAGATGTTGTTGATCAAGTATTGCTCAAGCTATGAACAATGAGATGAAATACTTGTATTTCAACTCCGTTCGGTCCTAGTAAAGACACCAAGAGGGGTAAAACCCACAAGGTGCATGTGGACATAAAAGGAAAAGAGAGGATGGACAGAAAGGTGAAAACCTTCAAAGCTAGCTTGGAGGCATTTTTTGCCAGACGCCATGCTTGAGTCTATCCAAATTCTCTTAGTTGCTATAAGTCTCAATTATGAGATTTCATTTTGGGAGTTGGATGTCAGGATATCTACATACAACAACCAAAAGGGTTTATAGCAAATGAGTAGGAACACACGGTATGCAAGTTGTGAAAGTCTATTTCATAGACTTAAGCAAGCATCCAGGTCTTGAAACATCAGGTTTGATCAGGTTATCAAAATTTTGATTTTGAGAGAACCTTGATGAATGATGTGTATTTGTATGTAAAGGATACAACGGAAGACAGTAGCTTTTCTGGTACTTTATGTAGATGATATGTTCCTTATTAGAAACAATGTGGAGGTAATATCAAGCATAAAGAGTTGGCTAAGTTAGTGTTTTGGTATGGAAGTACTGGGGAAGCCAATTATATTCTTGGTATAAAACTCCTAAGGAGTGACCAAAGACTTCTAAGAAGAAAGAATGCATGAGCAAGATATCTTATGCTTTGGCAAAGGTAGACTCACGCATATCATGTTGGGCGTTAAATCAGACATCTGTCACGTAGTGGGAGTAGTGAGATAGTACCTTTTGAACCTAGAGGAATACTAGATTATTGTTAAGCATGTACTCAAGTATCTTTGGATAACGAGAGATTATATGCTGGTATATTCTAGTGGGAGTCTTGAAAAGCTGAGTTTTCAAAAATTCAGTTATTTCAAGTGGATATTGACTCAAGAAAATCAACCTCGAGCTATGAGTTTTTCACTAAACTCAGATAGCATTAGAGGTGGATCCTGCAGACCCAGTTACTAAGAGTTTGCCTGAACTTGTGTTCGAGATGCATGTTACTTTTTTGGGTCTTAGGAGGATCCCAGACTTGCATTAAGCAAGTGGGAGTTATTGGTTTCATTGTGCTCTTGGAGTAAGACGATGAAATAATAAAATAATTTTCTGAATTTCATAAATAAGGTTTTATTTATTTATTTTGCGCACTATTTACGAACATAAAGGTCCGGATCAAATTGTGGAGTATATGATCATATGGATACGTTCATGGAGGACATGATCATAGCTTCTCACAATTGATGAATGGAGTCACAGCCGTTAAATAAAGTTGGGCACTTTATTCAGGCTGCAATATTTTATAAAATGATTTTGTCCGAATCATTGTAAAATATTGGTGTGAATTAACATTCACATTGAAAGGATCAAGGAGAGATTTGATTAAGATTGTTTTTCTGTCATAAGGTATCAAATCTCCAGTTAACTATAGTTATGTGATTGCTCTTAATCCTCAGTTTATTATAAATAGGTAATCAAATAGTTTTCATTCTTTGATTTACCAACGGGTGAGGTTCGATCTATTGACGGCCAATAACTCGGTATTTTGGGAGTGAGATTATTTGATTATCGGTATTTATGAGATAAACAACATAGAATTTGTAGGATATGTCCCCTTGATATGTTTCGGTACTTGGATATTAAAGACACTGGCCAGTGCATGTAATCCATGAGAGAAACTATCATAGTCAAGGGAATAAATAATTGATTGAGTTACAGAAAACCTGTCAATCAATTATAGACATTCTACAAAGGGGCGATGCATATTCATGTTATAAGTGTTGTTAATCTTGGAGTTCAAGTTCGGGCTTTTAGTAGAGTAGCACCGAATTAGATAATCATTCGTTGATTATCAGGAGCCTTGATTAATAACAGATGGTAGATCCCCAAGCTAGCTTGAGACAAGGGATGGGGTATTTTTCGGATAGATGATGACTTATGGGTTACATGATCTTGGGTTTTACGACTCAAGTTTGTATCCAAAAGAGCAAGTGAGAGATTGTTGGGTTTGCTCTTTTACTAAATCCCAAATGAGTTATTAGTATGAGAAGAGCCCAAGGAACCTAGAGCCCAATGAGCTAAGGTTTCTGGAACCCATATAAATAGTACCTCTTAAGTCATCAGCCTCCTAGGTCTTTTTTGTGAGAAAGAGGCAAGCTCAGAATCTAATCAGTGCCCACACACTTCCCCTTCCTCCTCGAGAGATAGTTTGGAAGATCTGCCACAGTCCAGCTTCAAGGAGGTTGTTCGTGCTGCGGCGCTGAGGTGAGCTGTTCGTGAAGAGGAATCCTACAAGGGAAGATTCTACACGAGACCTGCGCACCGAGAGGTAATTGTGAAACAAGGATGATTCAGTAAGCATACCAATGTACTAGGTCCTAAACCTCTTCCGCATAAATCTAAGATTTCCTACAACTTACACTACTAAAGTGTCAGATTTTGGAGCATCAAGATTGGTTCCTCTTGATCAAACTGAATTAGCCACATTGGTGCAAGGAACTCTTGGTTATTTGGACCCAGAGTACATGCAAACAAGCCAACTTACTCAGAAAAGTGATGTGTATAGCTTTGGTGTAGTGCTTGTAGAGCTTTTAACACGGGAGAAACCTCTTGGTTTTGACAGGCCAGAAGAGAAAAGAAGTCTTGCGATGCACTTTCTGTCTTGCTTGAAAGAGGATTGCATGTTTGAAATCCTTCAAGTTGGGGTTTTGAATGAAGAAAATAAGGAGGATATCAAGGAGGTTGTTATTCTTACAACAAAGTGCTTGAGACTAAGATGGGAGGAAAGGCCTAGCATGAAAGAAGTGGCAATGGAGTTGGAGGGAATAAGGCTAATGGAAAAGCAACCATGGATCAACACGGACGTGAATCTAGAAGAGACTCATTACTTGCATCATGAGGCATCATCTAGCATTCAAGAACATGGTGATAGCAGCAGCCATCAAAATACTGGGTATGACAGCATCAAAGATGGTGTACACATTGACTTCGATGATGCAAGATGATTATGGCATGGCAGCATACACTCCACTACATTGCATATCAAAGTTCTGCTACAACCTTTGGTAATCTTTATGAACAATTCAGTTATTTTTGTTGTTTTGATGTATGTTATAAATATTATGTGTGTGTAAAGAAGTGAATAAGAGCACAGTGGAGCAATCATATTATTTAACTAGTATATTACTCCTGCGTTGTACAGAGAAAAAAGAAATCGATTTCTGTCTCGTAAAAGTTAATGCTAGTCATAGAAATACATTGCTGCATTTTATTTAAATGAACACTACGAAGTATCTAACTCTAGCTTTTTATACATGAAAAGTTGACAAATATTTGAGTTAGTATGTGCAATATTCTAACAAACACTTTATAATTGAAATTGAATACGGTAATTCAAAAGAATATTTATTAGCTTAATTGCATAAATATAAATAATTAGTAACAATAATTTGGTGAAAAATATGAAAAGTCAACTACTCACAGGGTTGGAAATAACTAATCATAAATACCATTAAAATAATGATATACTGTAAAACATTGAATGGTTATTCCTTTTAATTGAGTAATTAATAAGAATAAATAATTTTTTTAGTAGTTCAAAGGAAACTCTACTCCATGTATAAATGAAGTAGAGGAATATATAGTCATTTAACTATTTAGGTTAGTGATTATGCCCAAATATTGTTCCATCGCTATTTTCGACGAAATATTTTCCATTGATTAATTTTGTCTATATTTGAGACTTTTTCTAGTAATGTCATATTTAAAAAATATTCACATTTATATACTTTTCACATTTTAATGCTAAAGAAAAATAAATAATTTTTAGTATATTCCCGCTCAAACCTCCCAAATATGGGGAACCTTAATTTTAAAGGTGAGAAAAGTTTTGAAGGATTTTACAAAAATTCTCAATTCCCTTTCTCCATTTCTTTAAACTCATAAACAATGAAAATATAAAACCCTCTCCTTTCTTTCTTTTTCCTCCTAAAAGTGACTCCAAACAAGCTCTTAGTCTTTTACATAGTTAGCTAATAGTTTTCAAAAACCTCTTGAATAATATCGTTTGGAGAAATTAATTACTAATGGGGCATTTGGTAGAGAAAAATTCTTTTAAAGGTTACGGAAAATGAATTTTATTAAAATAATATATGGTCTTTATTTCATGAAATATACATAAAATGTCACATGATCAATTCCTCAGGGTATCTGTAACACCCCGTATATATCCGGTAATGTTATCATACTATCGTATTAAGCGGCGCTTAATTAAAAATGCGGAATATCTTTTTCTTTTCAATTATGATGTCATTATCATTACCAACTTGCTTATTAATCAATTAATAAAACATCGTCTGTATGCAATTGCAATAAAACAGCTAACTGAAAAATACCTCATAACATAGATAATAAAAGTGTGGCTCTAGTCACGGAACTACAACAACGTAGACCGGACCATCTAACAGTTTATACAACTCCAATCTAAAGCACTAACATAAAGTGTCATGGACAATCCCCATGCTCACTCAAATAAGGCAACACGCCCAACATCAGTCTCAACAACAACATAAGCATAAATAGCGGAAAACATAAACAACATCCATATCCAGTCATGGCAGCAAAACAACATAATATCATCAACTAAGCTCTGGCCTCCTGCCGCCAGAGGCATCAGTCACCAAACTACCGGAACCTGAAATAAGCATTCTCCAAACGTGGGGTGAGATCTCTAAACAAGAAATCTCAGTAAGACAAGGGGTCCTCAAGGATCTTCCACCCCAAGCTCACTTACATGTGCAATATAAGTTTAAAAGCAGATATCATCATCAGTTCTAAAATAGTGCAATGCAGCAGATAATCATGTCATGTGTGTCAATTTTATTCTACTGGCCAGAGAAATGTAGGATTTATATACGCCAAATACCCACACTAGTGCAAGACGCTACTTGCATCCACCCCGGATCACTGTCTTGTATGACGCTACATACTCAGGTTTACCGTCAAGATGGAACAACACATGCATATTAAAAGCCATTACACATAAAGCTCAACAACATTTCAAATATTCAAAGCATGTAACACAACATGCATACAACCACACCCCCATGGGACATGGTGGAACCACAACATGGCTAAACCGAGGACACGAAAGCTTATCTTGCAAGCTAACACCCAAAGCCAGGAGTCCACAGCTCAAAGTCCAAACACAGCAGATTCACAATCTGTTATGGACCAATACTATATCAATAATAATGCACCACAAGCATATAACTTAAAGACAACGCCTTTCCTTATGTTTTAAGTCTTAAGGCTCCATACCAAGCCATAAGCCCTTGATCACAATGATTCTGACTTAGTTCATTAATTACAGAAGTTCAACTTCATCAAACTAGGATCCACAAACCCCCAATAGCCTACTGTACACACAGCACAGCTCACTACTAGAAAAAATCTCTATAGCGACGGAATTTCCATAGCAATTCCGTCGCTATACAAGTTTTTTCTAGTAGTGGCTACTGTTCTACGAAATCCCATAATATCTGAATATTCCTCGGGAACATATCCGGATATGCAATATCCGGATATCTCACTGGACATATCCGGATATGCAATATCCGGATATCCAGAATCCCATATCCGGATATCTAATATCCAGATACCCAAAACCCATATCCGGATATCCAATATCCGGATATTTCACAGGCACATATCTGAATATTTCACGACAGAATGCAGAAAATGCATTTCGTGAAGATATCCTTCCAAGGTTTCATTTTTAACACTTAATTATGTTAAAGCATGCATCTTTATACTGATTAAGGTCCACACCCCAGTTGGTTACTTGATTAACCCATTAAACATGCAAAGATCACACCTTTAACCCATTAAAACACAAACTCAAGGTATGTACAACTCACCAAAGCTCAAAACAGAGGATCAATGGCTCATGGAGCTCACCATACTGCCTCTACAGGTTCTGGAAATAAGGTGTATGAAAATGCAACACAAGGTTGGTCCTTTCTTCACAAAGAAGCTTCTTGAAACTCACAATGCCACTACAATGGCTCAACAACCCCCAACCTCCAAAGTCAGCAACAAACACTCCCCAACCAGAGGTCATAAACCCAAATGATGCACTATCACACCCTCACAATGATAGCCCTCAAGTGTTTACCAAGAAAAGAGGAAGAAACCAAGTGAAAGATGACAACTTGGCTCACAATGGAGAAGAGAACTCAAGGAGAGAGCACCAGCTGACCAGCCTCCAATGCACTCACGTAGGAATCAGTTTTCTAGGGTTGTGTGCCCTTAAGAAGAGTATTTATAGCCCACTTAAAGATTAACACACAGTATTAACTTTAATTGCTACGCTTAGTATTTTAATCCCAAACTCTGGATTCTTAACCTACTCATTTTTCCAGGAATTATCATATTTTTCTTATAATTTTCTGAGCACCTTTCCAGTACGCGCTTTTCAAAGCCAGTACCGGTTTCTAGCACCAGTTCTCATTATTTGGACTTGAAACTCGTTTTACAAGTCCTACATATCATTCTAGTAATTATCATGCACCTGTTATAATTTTACGGGATACTTTTTTGGCACGCATTTATACCGACTAACAGAACTGATATCTGCACTTTTCTTCTGAAAAACGACTTTCAGCATTATTACTCACTTACTATAATTATTAAAGCCTCATAATAATTATTAGGGTCAATTATGGAATCATTTCCTATTTTCTCATAATTTATTAATTAAATTCCTTAATTAACGGTGCGAGTTCTTACAGTATCATTACTGTTTGGCACTCAGAATGGATTTGCAATTATTAGAGTTTGTAATTGAATCTTATTAATCTTATTTATTATGTTTGCAATATTTTTATAACAAGAATTATATATTTTATAATAAGATTAAGGGAAAAAAAAATCCTTCTATAATTTTGCTTCGAATCACTTATCTATTTTTAATCACTTATCACCTATATTTTTTTTCCATCTAAACACATCCTTAACACCATTAAAAACATAACTAATTTGCTTATTATAACACCCCATCTGTAGCCGGTGTATTAACATACAAATGGTATTTAAAAGCGCATCTTGCAATAATTAATCGCGGAAGCAATATACAGTTTTCTTCAAATAAGCAAGCTAATCCTCATGGTGGATTAACTTATTCTTTCAATAACAATTCTTATGTAATTACAACACTAAAATAAAATCTGAAATACCTCGTACTTATAAATAATAATTAAAAAGCATTCATAACTCATGGTGCTACAATACAAATACTAGAGTCAACAAATAAATAGATTATTGAATAGTTGCATAGACAACTCCTATGCTCACCACAAATAACAACGTAATTCATCAAGTCTAGTCATAATAAATTATCCTCATGGTAGAATGAATAATCATAATATGCATGACTCATAACAATAATGAAATCTTTATGCTGGCCTCTTGCCTTTATTAGTGTCTGTCTCTCGAACGCCATCTCCTAAAAATGTGCCCCAAGAAGGGGTGAGATTTCTAACAGAAATCTCAGTAAGACAAGGGGTCCTCAAGGGATCCTCCATCCCAAGCTCACTTACAGATATAATATAAGTTCTAAAACAGTGCATGCAGTATATAAAGAAGCATACTAATAACAAGATAAGGGAAATGGCTATACCGGGTCATTCATAGCAGTAAATAATGCAGTATATAAAATGAGCATGTCATGCAATATATCAAATGAGTGTGCAATGCCGCATATGTCCATGTCATGTGTGTATGCATCCTACTGGCCAGAGAATAAAAAGTAGGGATTATATACGTCTACAATCTAAAGTACAAGGCGTCCACCATGTACCTTACACACGGAGTTATCATCTTGCATGTGGCCCGACATGCTCAGGGATTACCGTCTCGTGTAGAATACCCCATATACATATTCATATGGCAAATGCATTATATCATAATCCAGCTCAATATCATATCCAATACTCATAACATAAACAGATACAATTCTATAATCCATATCGAATGCTTTTAACATAAACAAATATAATTTCCATAGTCCAGCTCAACAGCATATCTAATGCTTATAACATAAACAGATATAATTTTCAGAAAACATACCATGCACATAAACCAATCTCCCATGGGGTTTGGCGGAACAAGCAACGGATAAAATTGAGGACCAAAAGCTTATCTGTATCGTAAAGTCCTCTAAAACCAACTCAGTACCAACGTGGTCACCAACAACCAAACAATCCAGCAAGTCACAATCTGGTTTAATGGCAAACACATCATCAATAATCATATCCTACAATTTCATGTCAATGTAACATGTTTTCTTCTTCGTTTAGCGTACTGCAGGCTTCTCCCAAAGCCCCCAAGCACAAACTGTCTTTACCATTTTTAAAACTGCAGTTGCAACTCTTTACCAATAATTCTAACATTTTAATATGTTAAACTAGACATCTTAAGCTTTTCAAACACATATTTTATGTCTCATTTGGAGTTGTATAACTCCGGTTATGTTTTTCGCAAAGTGACTGCTGCAAACAGAATTTAAGCAACCAAAATGCGACTTCAAATTGACACTGTGATCAAACCAGTTATTCAATGGATACTAAATTTTACAGGGTTGTAGCCCTATGTGTTATCTTCTTATAGGTATAAACCTCACTCAATTTGGAGTTCTGAAGCTTGAGATATTGCAATTTTTTCAAACTAGTGTGTTGTTGTAACATTTGCACTAGGCAATCGATTATTATACAGGGGTATGATGTGCCTCTGGCATATGTAGTTTTCCAAGCTAAAATAATTAGGATTAAGTTAGAAAAGAGTACTTTATATACATATTTGCTTATTATATTGACTTTTCCATTTCAATAACATTTTTCACCTATTTGTTATGTTTATATACGGAGAAAGAAGGAGAACACGAAAGTTTAAAAGCTTGGTGGCGCGAATCCGCACGGGGGGTGCTGCTAAGCCGCTCCAGCTGCCCTGGGCCATTTTCCAGAAAAGTGGCACGATCTTGCGCCACAGCAGCACGATCCAGCGCCACTTTTCTGGGCCATTTTCCAGAATTTTGGCGCGATCTTGCGTCACAGCAGCGCGATCTTGCGCCACAGCAGCGCGATCCAGCGCCACTTTGCGAGAAATAATATCACCGTGCTTCTGAAGGGCAATTTTGGAAGAAGAAAGGAAGGGACTATAATAAGGATGCTTCATGACAGAAAATGGGACTCGACTTTTGGATGTCAGAGAGAAAGAAAACAAGGATTTTAGAAGGAGGAGAGGAACGAAGGATTGTTCTTAGTCTTCTTTTTTTGTAATTACACTCTTCATCTTTATCTTTTATAATTGTTTGTCAGCCATGACCATGGTTGGCTAGGTATTTTTTATTGTAGTTAGGGTCACAAACCCTATGTGAACCCTTGTTACAACGGATTGATTTATTTTTACTCGTTTATATATTTATCTTTATCTCTACTATGTGCGTAATTTCTATCTTCTTTGTTAGAACTGATCAAACTAATAGTTGATGGTAGTTTGAGGGTTGGAACCCTAGATAGGAATATTGGGGTTTTGATCTTGAAAGGGAGTAGGATAACAATTTGTATGCGAGCTAGGAATAAACGTATATTTGGTTGCAGATGTTTTATTTATCGTGTTCATTGCTTAATTTCATGAGGGATTGCTAAGGGATTAGGATTCCAATTGGGGTTAAAGGGTTAGATTGCCAAGGGATTGGGATTTAACTAATTATTTTTAGATGATAAATTATCTGAGTATTTATGTAAATGAATATTGTAAATCAATCCAGCGTAAGAAGTGGGGATCATTTGGTGAGTGTACTCTAGCTACAATGTTTTCTCATATTTTTACAAATCAATCTCTATTTTTATTTTTCATCACAAAAACCCTAAAAATACGTTCTTGTTTTTAGTTCTTATCTTTAATCAATTCAACAATATTTCTTATACCTATTTGAATTCCTTCCATCTTAAAAGGATGATTATTTGATATTCGATCACAATCCCTGAGGAGACGATACTTTATTATCATTATATTACTTGTGCGATCGGTACACTTGCCGGGTAGCATCAAGTTTTTGGCGCCGTTGTCGGGGATTGGCGTTTCCTATATCATATAATCTTTATCTTTAAGATTGGATTTTGTGAATATTTTTATTTTATTTTATTTATTTCTTTTTATTTGAAAAGTGCTACTAATCTTCTTTCTGAGTTGTATGTGAGGCAAAACTGCAGAATTTCTATTTGATTCTGAGATTACAAAGACTAAAAGGAGAAATAGAAAATTTGCTCGGAAGAAGCTTGAATGCAACGAGTTAGAGACTCTGCTTGAAGAACCACAAGAGATACTAGCTGAATCACTAATCATGGCAGCAAATAATGATGCAGAAAATCCACTCATGGACACTGTTCTTACTCCATCTTTTAACATGCCTAACTCAAGCATTGTCCAGCCTGATATTGGTAACAATAATTGGCAGCTTAAGTCTTCCAATATTCAATTGGTGGAGAGAGCTCAGTTTGGAGGAGAGGAGAATGAAGATCCTCACAGATTCATAGACAGATTCCTGATGATCTGTGACTCAACCAAACATCCTCAAGTGTCCAATGATGTAATTCAGTTGAGGTTGTTCCTTTTGCTGTTAAGGGAAAAGCTCTTAATTGGTTGGAAAGGCAGCCTGCACGAAGCATTCATACATGGGATGATTTGTCTCAAAAGTTCTTTGCTGAGTTCTTTTCAATGGAGAGATACAATTAGATGGTGAATGATATCACCAATTTCACTCAATTAGAGGGTGAAACTATGTGTGCAGCATGGAACAGATTCAAGGATTTAATGAGGAGGTGTCCTCATTATAACTTGACTGCTGGTAATCAGGTGAGAATCTTCTTCAACGGTTGTAAACCTGAAGTTCAGATGGTGTTGATTGGTGCAGCAGGTGGTACTATTAAATCCCTGAGAGCAAATGAGACTCTTGAGCTGATTGAAAGAATGGCTGCTAATGAAAATGAAGGTTTGTCATCTAAGTCTAAGAGAGGTATCCTTCAGCTGGAAGGTAATGATGTTGTGCTGGCTGAAAATAAGTTATTATCTCAGCAAATAGCAAATTTGACTTCAAGGCTTGATAAAATGCAGCTTTCTGCTGTTCAGGCTCAAGTTATTGCTATTGTGTGTGAATATTGCCAGGACAATCATGAGTCTAATGAATGTCCTTCTTTACTGGCTTCTGATTCTCCTCAACAAATGCAGGTGAATGACATTTGGTATGATCAAAGACCTCTTCAGAAAAATATTCAAAGAAGTCAGAATTTTTCTGCTAGAGATAGTAATTTCCAAAGGAGGATTCAGGGAACTGGTCTTGATTTCAAATCTAACAACTATTTGCAGCCTCCACCAATCCAACCCAAAGAACCTTCTGATTTGGAGAAGCTAGTACGACAAATGGCTCAATATTCTAATGTCTTCATGGATGAGACTAGAGCTAATACCAAGAACACAAATGCATCTATTAGAAATTTGGAGAATCAAATTGGCCAACAAGGTAAACAAATTGCTGATAAAACTTCAGGTACATTTCCTAGTAACACAATTACTAATCCAAGGGAAAATTGTATGGTTATCACAACCAGAAGTGGTAAAGTGGTGGTATCTCTAGAAAAGCCAAACATAAATGTGGGAGGTGATAAGAAGCTTAATAAAGTTAAGAAGCCAGAAAAAGAAGTTGAAATTCCTTCTAAGGTTGTGAAGCCTCTTCAGAAAGATGAAGAAAAAGAGCAATTGATTGTTGCTGAAAAGAAGAAATTTGAGCTGAGTCCTGGTTATTTGAGAGCTATGGCACCTTATCCTGAAAGATTCAAGCAAGATGCTTAGAAGCAATAGTATGGAAGGTTTCTTGATATATTCAAAAAGTTGCATATCAACATTTCTTTTGCTGAAGCTCTGGCTAGTATGCCTAATTATGCTAAATTAATGAAGGATCTTTTGTCAAGGAAGCACAAGTTGCAAGAGTGCCAAACTGTAGCACTTACTGAGGAGTGCAATGCTATTATTACAAGGAAATTTCCTCCTAAGCTTCGTGATCCTGGAAGTTTCAACATTCCTATTGAAATTGGTAACACTAAAATTGGCAGGGCATTATGTGATCTTGGGGCTAGCATTAATTTGATGTCTCTTTCTATTTGTAAATCCTTGGGGATCACTGAGTTGAAGCCTACTTTGGTATCCCTTCAACTTGCTGATAGATCTTTAAGGAAGTCCAGTGGTATAATTGAAGATGCCCTTGTGAAAGTGGACAAATTCATTTTTCCAGCTGATTTCATAGTGTTGGGCATGGAAGAGGGAACTGAAATGCCTCTTTTGCTGGGTAGACCTTTCTTGGCTACTGCTCGGGCCATGATTGATGTTGAAAACGAGAAGCTGGAGTTAAGGATGAATGATGAGACCATTACCATCAATGTCTTTGACTCTATGAAACAATCTCCTGACAAAGACGATTGTTTTAGACTTGATGTTTTAGAGAAAGTGGTGAAAGAAGAGAAATCTTCTAGTCAGGAGCTTGATGAGGAACTTGAGGCGCGTGATATTATCTCCTGACAAAGGCATACTCCAATCAGGAGATATTAAAACAGGAGCAGTGGTGAGCTTTTCTTTTAGCAAATTAAATGCTTTGAGACAAGCATCATCAAAAACAAACTCATTCTCTTTCATCAGAAGCTGACTTAGTGGCTTAGCAATTTTAGAGAAGTCCTTAATGAATCTTCTATAAAAGCCAGCATGGCCAAGGAAACTTCTCACTCCATTAACTGCTTCAAGGAGTTTAACAACTTCTTTTCTCACCACCTCCTTCATCATGGGATTTAATCTCCTTTGAGGTTGCCTTACCGGTTTGATATCATTCTCCATCAGAATCTTATGTGTGCAGAAGGAAGGACTTATACCCTTTAGATCAGTAATGGACCATCCCAAGGCAGTTTTGTGCTCTAGAAGAACTTTTTTCAACTTTTTCTCATCATCAGAAGATAACCCCTTATTAACAATTACAGGATATGTCTCATTATCTCCCAGAAACATGTACTTCAGATTAATAGGCAACTCTTTTAGATCAACTTTAGGAGCACCTATTTCTTTATCAGACTCCTTATATTCAAGAAACTCATTAGCAACATAAGTATCCTCCTCAAAAGGGATATGATCTCGCTCATGCAAATCATCATTCAATTCTTGCAAAGGAGTTTTCTCTTCATGTACCACCTCCTCTAAGACATCGATTTTGAAACAATCACCATCTTCATAGGGTCTTTTCATAGAATCAAAGACATTAACAGTAATTGTATCGTCATTCATTCTTAACACAAGTTTCCCTTGCTCCACATCAATCATAGCGCGAGCTGTGGCCAAGAAAGGTCTACCCAAAAGAAGGGGCATTTCATTTTCAACTTCCATATCAAGCACAACAAAATCAGCAGGGAAAATGAACTTGTCAACTTTCACAAGAACATCTTCGATAATACCACTGGGCTTCCTTAGGGATCTATCAGCAAGCTGAAGAGAAACCAAAGTAGGCTTCAATTCAGTAATCCCTAAGGCTTTACAGACAGATAAAGGCATCAAATTAATGCTTGCCCCCAAATCACATAAGGCCCTGCCAATCTTTGTTTCACCAATTTCAATTTCAACGTTGAAGCTTCCAGGATCACGAAGCTTAGGAGGGAACTTTCTAGTAATGATGGCACTGCACTCTTCAGTAAGTGCAACTGTCTGACATTCTTGCAGCTTGTGCTTTCTGGAGAGAAGGTCCTTCATGAAATTTGTATAATTTGGCATACTAGCTAATGCTTCAGCAAATGGAATGTTCACATGCAACTTCTTAAAAATGTCAAGAAACCTGTCATAGCTTTTTGCTTTCAGCTCTGGCTTCAACCTTCTAGGGTAAGGTGCCATTTTCATAAGATATTCCTCACTAAGCTCAAACTTCTCTTTTGAAACAACAGGTTGGTCTTTCTGTTTACCAGCAACAACAGGCTTCACTACTTTTGGAGAACTCTCAGCTTCTTTTTCAGATTTCCCTACCTCTTCAACTTTCTCATCCTCCTCCACCTCAATGATAGGCTTTGGGGGGAGATGCCACCACTTTACCACTTCTGGTGGTGATAGCCATACAACCTTCCTTAGGATTAGTGATAGTATTGCCAGGAAATGTACTTGGTGCTCTGTCAGACAATTGTTGGGCAAGCTGACCAATCTGATTTTCCAGGTTCTTAATTGAAGCTTTGGTATTCCTGACATCAGCTCTACTCTCCTCAATGAAAGCATTGGTACTTCTTTGATTAGCTCTACTCTCTTCCATGAAAGCATTAGTACTTTGTGCCAAAGATCCAACTAACCGCTCCAAATCAGAAGGCTCTCTTTGTGGAATAGGTGGTGGCTTGAAATAATTATCAGATTTCATATCTAAACCAGTGCCTTGATAATTCCTTCTTTGGTAATTTTGCTGGTTAGGACGCTGATCATACCAAACACCATTTACTTGCAGTTGTTGAGAAGAATCTGAAGACATCAGTGTTGGACAAGCATTAGTATCATGATTCTCATGGCAGTATTCACATTCAACATTAACAGCATTATGATCACTTAATGGCACCACTCCTCTTTTTCCCAGCCTTGAGGTTGTCTCATTCTCATTCTTAGCCAATTTGTCAATCAGCTGATATGACTCAGATGCTAGTTTGTCTACCAAAGAACCTCCTGCTACAGTATTCACAACCAATTTGGTTTCAGGCGGACACCCATTGAAGAAAATCCGCACCTGATCTCCTTGAGATAGGTTATAATGAGGAACCTTTCTCATGAGAGCCTTAAATCTATTCCAAGAAGCACAGATGGTCTCTCCCAGATGTTGTTTAAATGATGTGATATCATTCACCATGTTATTGTATTTTTTCCATGGGAAAGAATTCTGCAAAGAATTTCTCAGAAAAATTTTCCCAAGTAAGGATGCTTTCAGCAGGTTGTCTTTCGATCCAATCAAGAGCTTTTCCCTTAACAGCAAAAGGAAAAAGTCTCAACCGTATGGCATCATCTGAAACATGTGGAGGCTTTGTGGAATCACAGATTCTTAAAAATCTATCAACAAATCTATGCGGACCTTCATCATCCTCTCCTCCATATTTTTCTCTTTCAGCCAGCTGAATAATATTGGACTTGAGCTCCCATTGATTGTTCCCAAGGTCAGGTGGAACAATGCCAGCATTTGGCTTGTTAAAAACAGGTGTGAGGATAGTATTCATGCGTGGATCTGCATTCTGATTAGGAGCAGCCATCTCTGGTATCTCAAATGGTACGGCTGTATTGTCAATTGATGAAGTACCGGTTGCCTGTGCTCTCTCTCTCTCCCTCTGAGCAATTCGTGCACTTCTCTTTAGAAAAATGCTGCCTTGCATACAACTCAAAAAAGAATTAGTAGCACAGTAACAAAAACAAAAATTAAAAATAAAAATCAAAATATTCACAATTTTCAATCTTAAAAATCAAGATTAATTGATATTAAAATGCCACTCCCCGGCAACGGCGCCAAAAACTTGACATTATTCGGCAAGTGTACCGATCGCGCAAGTAATATAGTAATACGAAAAGGTCGAACCCACAAGGAGTGTATATAATATAAGAAAAAAAATCTATCCTTTTAAAATGAAAAGATTCAAGACGTTTTGACACGAATGTCAGGATTTGTGTAGAAATTGAATTGCAATTTAAAAAGTATTTTTGATTTTCTATTAATTGGAATTAACACAGGAAAAAGGTTTAGAGAATATGAGAGAAAACACTGTAGTTAGATAACACTCACTGATGATCCCCGCCTTTTACTCCGGATTGATTTCAAATACCAATATATATAAATATAATCAGACAATTTATCAGATAAAATATCAATAGTTAACCCTCAATTCCTTGATGAATTAACCCTTTAATCCTATATGGAGCCCTAATTCCTTGAGGTGCTCTATATAAAATTAAGCATAGAGATCGATAAATTAAACGTCTGCAATACAAAATACATCTATCCCTAGAACGCATTCATACCATCATTCTACCCCCTTTCTAGATTAAAAGTCGCAGATTCCTCTTGTTGGCCCTAATCCCCAAATTACCATTAACTACTAGATTGATTAATTCTAATAAAAATGATATCAATACGATCAGAGTAGAAACGAAATATAAAAGATATATATAAAAGTATAAAAACTCAATCCATCGTATCAGGGGTTCACAAGGGCTTGTGACCCTAACCACAACAAAGGAGTTTAGCTAGCCATAGACATGGTAGCTATACAAGAATCCAACATAAAACAGAAATTAGATCCAAAAAAAGATGAAGAAGAATGAATTCTCTCTGAAATACTCTCTGAAACCTAGCCTCCACCCATGTGTGTCTGCCGCCAAACACCAAAGGAGCATAACATTTATCTCATTTCTTCCACTTTTCCAAAAATACCCTCATAAATTCGCAACTTTCGTACTTCCCGCGCTCCATCGCGCGGGATCCTGCGCTGTATCGCGTGGGCACTCTGGTCAATGTATGATAGCCTGATCTGGAAATTCTAGGTTGGCCACACGATGGTCCACGCGATATAGCGTGGCTTCTCTGGAAAATGGCCCATGACACGATCAATTTTCCTCTTTTTTGGATTTTTTTTTTGTATTTTCTTGCTAAAACCTATATAAAAATAAATAAAAAGTGAGAAATAAAACTGAGATAATAAAAATCAAAATATAAAATAACTATGTGTAAAAACAACTACAAATAGACTTAAAATCTAATATTTTTGTCTTGGAAAACCATATATGCCAGAGGCACATCAATATCTTGCTGGAAAGATTTGGCAGACATGTTCATGAATCAATATCGATTCAACTTGGATATTGCTCCGACTCGAGAACAGTTAGGGACCCTGCAAATTGAGAATGAGGAAACTTTCAAGCAATACGCCCAAAGATGGAGGACTCTCGCAGCAAAAGTCCGACCGCCATTGATATTATCAGAAATGTGTTCTTACTTCATAGGAACTTTGGGGTCTCTCCATGTTGAGTTAATGGCTGGCGTTGCATACCAAGACTTTGCTGACCTTATAGCTGCCGCAGAAAGGATTGAAATTTTGGCTAAAGCTAGAAAACTATCCATAGAGAGTCCAACCGATCCAACGAATGAGAGCTTGGAATGAATCATGGAGAAATTTGTTCCAATATTTGATGTGATTGCTTCCAAAGTTATTTGTTTGGTTGTACTATTTTGAACTTATGTTTATTTTCTTGAGACATCATCTGAAATGAGTATTTGCATTTTCTTTCCTCTTTCATTTTTTTTTCCATTCTTAACCTTTTTGCTCATTCTCTTACTTTCTACCTTGTGTCTTCATGCTAGCCTACAAAAAAACTTTGCCACAATGTTCTAAAAAAAAAAAATTGTTAAATTTCATTAATTGGTTACTATGATCTCTTGATGAAATCAACCATTGAATCTGATGCCATAAATGAGGGTGAAAAGAAAAGTAATGAGCCCAAGAAGATGATTGCGCTACTAAATCATCACGACTTAAACTCCAAACAATTGTCAGATGAATGGTGCATTTGAAGTAGCATGTAAGGGTATTGAAAAAAACGTCTCAAGGATTGGTATGAAATGCTACCATACAATACCACTCTCTGTTTGCCTCTACCAATCAACACTGACAGTGACAAGAGATCTTAGGCCAAAACAATGATAAATAAAAAGAAAAAGAAAAAAAGAAAGCAAGAAGCCCGTTAGATCAAAGTTTCAAATGAACGATCTAAGCAAAGACTAGGGCAAATCAAAGAAAAAGAAAAAGAAAACATGTTAGGCTGAAAAACCAAAAGGGCGACCTAAGCAAAAATCGGGCAAAATAGACATGTGTATTCTCAAAATTTGGCTTGAAATTCCTTGAAGAAGATCCACGGGTAAAACTTCATTGGGGCAAAATATGTGATGATGAATGTGGCAATAGAGACATTGGTTGAATCGTCAAGTAGTCACACATAACTAATTTGGTGAAAATTCAAGAACTAATACTGGTGGAAATTTTTGTGTTTCTCTCATATCTTTCTTCTACTATTCCCTTTCCTCTTCCATAATTCTTATCATTTTCTTTCTCCTACCTTGTAATTTTAATTTTCATGTCAAATACATTCAACTTCTTTGTATTGGGTCATCCATCAAAAAATTTCCTTTCCTACCCATGAATATTCATAAAGTTTTGTCTCAAGCAAATAAATTTATGTTCAAGAGTGCCACTTAATCATTCTTTATTGTAATCCTTCAGTTTTTTTGGTTGGATCAAAAGAACTCAAAAAAAAAACAAAGAAAAAGAGAGAAAAAAAAATGAGCGCGTTAGGCTGAAAACCCAGAAGGGCGGTCTAAGCAAAAGTTAAGGCATAAAGAAAAAATGACTGAAACTGGGGCAAAGTGTTTGAACTCACCCTTGGCCATGCATTTGGAAATTCACATTCATGCTTCAACTTATGGATGTTGAGTTGGAATTTTTGTCAATTTAGCCGCTGAAACTGGGGCAAATTTTGGATTTGTTTGAGTCATTCACGATATCCATGGTAAAAAAAAAAAGCAGAAGGAGAAGAAAGAAAAAGGGAGAGGAAACAAAATAAGAAAAAATATGGGTGAAAGAAAAAATAAAGAGAAAAGAAGATAAAATAATATGTGAGACATGTAAGAAAAATGGATAAATTGGGTCCTACGACTGCGATGTGAACAATAGTTTGATTGGTCATAGATTTTCCAAGTTTCCATTTCATGTGGATATTCGCTTAAACCAAAAGAGAATCAAACGAAATTGTGTTCAATAACTCCAATGTGAATCGATTCTTTACTGGGTCAAAAAAAATCCAAAATCTCAAAGTTTGAAAATTTCAAAATTTTCTGCATACATTTTCATCTCGCATCATCTTTGCATATCATAAAGGAAAAGAAAAAGAAGAAGAGGAAATCTCCAAACTTTAAAATTATAAGGATTTTTGCATTACATGACATGCATTGCATATTGCATCATCTTTCCAAAAAAAAAGGCAGGACTTTAAGTGCTTTTGCATTAGGTGACACACATTGCATCTTGCATCACCTTTTTGCCTCAAAAAAAAAAAAAAAACTCAAAGTTAGAATCCAATTAAGATTGTTTGGGCGGATATAGCTCTTTGCTTTACACCAGAAAAAAAGTGAAAAGGAAAACAAGGTAATCATGTCAAGCTGAAGAAGTTTGAGGCTGGTCTGAGAAAAATACTCTGGCACAGTGCAAGCAAAAATGATTGGAGTTAAGCAAGGAAAATCTCCTTCAGTACATCCTGCTATACAATGGAGTAACCTTCATCTAACTTGATCAACCAACACAATGGAACTTTTGAAATTCTCAAGTCATCAATACTGGGGAAAAAGTTTGAATCGTCTCATCATGGTGTGAACATGGGTTTGATTTGATAAAACTTTCCTCGCATGAGCTTCGATCTAGGTATCTGTCAAGTCAGAGGTAAGTTTCTAAACTCAAATCTCTCAAGCAGTATGACCTTTTGTATTTATCTTCATGCATTTCAGACTGAAAGGCCTAATCATTTCATTTCGAGTTCAAAGACTCATTGCATTTTAAACTTACGTCATTTATTTTTGAGCTCAGAGGCTCATTGCATTTATTTTTCAGGCTCAAAGGCCTAACCATTTTATTCCGAGCTCAAAGGCTCATTGCATTTCAAGTTCAGAGGCTCATTTGCATTTAATCTTCAGGCTCAAAGGCCTAACCATTTCATTCCGGGCTCAGAGGCTCATTGCATCTTCAGGCTCAAAGGCCTAACCATTTCAATTTCGAGAACAAAGGCTCATTGCATTTAATTTTTTAAGCTCAGAGGTTTGCAATTTAAATTCATGTCATTTCATTTAGAGCTAAGAGGCTCACTGCATTTAATTTCGAGCTCAGATGCTCATTGCATTTAATTTTTAAGCTCAAAGGCCTTGCAATTTAAATTCATATAATTTCATTTTGAGCTCAGAAGCTCATTGCTTTTAATTTTTGGACTCAGAGGCCATGCATTTTTCTGTCACTTAATTTCAAGCTCAAAGGCTCATCATAATTTAGTTTTCTAGCCCAGGTGCCGCACAACTTTCTTTTCTGTCCGTTTGTGAACCCATATCCAGTTGGTTACAGACATTTTATTTTCCATGTGTCAACCCATATCCAGTTGGTTGAAGAAAGTTTCTTCGTTTGTGAACCCGTATCCAGTTGGTTACAAACCTTCAGTTGTCTGTCCATTTGTCAACCCATATCCAGTTGGTTGTAGAAATCTCTCTATTTTTCTCTTGTCAACCCATATCCAGTTGGTTATAGATTTTATGCTGAGTCCGTTTGTCAACCCAAATCCAGTTGTTTACAAATATTTTCTTATCCATTTGAGATCCCATATCCAGTTGGTTTCAAATATTTCTTTTCCACTCGATTTGTCAACCCATATCAAGTTGGTTACAAAACTTCTCTTTTCTAGTTGTCAGTCCTTATCCAGTTGGTCTCATATTTCCTTTTTCATACCGGGATGAATTCAAGCATTTAATCTCTCGGCTTCATGTCTTCTATTTTCGAGCTCAGAGGCTCATTGTATTTAATTTTTAGATTGCATTTCATCTATATATGTTTTTTGTTGTTCTTGGACAAAATTAGGATTCATGTCTTTATTTGTTTCTTACAATAATAATATGCCAATTGTTATTTGACCTAGTAAGAAACAAATAAAGAGGGGTAATTGTGAACACCCAATTTTGTCCCATACATTTAAAAATAACACAAAAAAGAAAGAAAAAAAGAAAAAAAGATAAAAGATAAAAGATAAAAAAAAAGGAAGAAAAAAAATATGTCCTTCTATAAGGAAAAAAGGAAGAGAGCAATAAAAAAATGGAAAAGGGAAGAAAGACCATTTCAGAAAAAAATAACAGCTTTGAGTAGAACTTGTTCCAGCCGCGTTATATCCTTCATCCTTCTATATTGAAGTACCATATGCGAGGAACATGCCGACAAAATTTGAGGAAGATCTGACGGTTCACTCGGGAGAAACGAACCCTGCAATACGGCTGCCCGAAACTGCATCATTTCTAACAAATTTAACAGCCCAACTTTCGAAATGCATATCTGATGTTAGGAAGCTCAGTTTAAGAATCGGTCCGTTCAGATTGAAGTATCATATGCGGGGAACACGCTGACCAAATTTGAGGACAATCGGACAGTTTGTTTGAGAGAAATGGTCCTCCAAAAAATGCTGCCTGCAATGAAATTTGCCTATAAAAACTACTGCGGTTTCGAATTTTCTGGGAAAGATATAGGCATCCAATCATGAAATCCACCGGTCAATATGAAGGACGATGAGTCAAGATCTTGCTAAAAATGTTTCAGCTCAATCAGACGGTGGATGAAGGATATAACGCGGCTGGAACAAGTTCTACTCAAAGCTGTTATTTTTTTCTGAAATGGTCTTTCTTCCCTTTTCCATTTTTTTATTGCTCTCTTCCTTTTTTCCTTACAGAAGGACATATTTTTTTTCTTCCTTTTTTTATCTTTTATCTTTTTATCTTTTTTTCTTTCTTTTTTGTGTTATTTTTAAATGTATGGGACAAAATTGGGTGTTCACAGGGAGGTTCCAGGATTAAGGCTTTAAACTCCTCCCAAAGATGATACTGAGAATGATCGAACACATGCTCCCATCCCCACCTACTCGGCTCTCATGCTAGAGGTAGCAATATGGGTTGAATCCGACGGGTCAATTCCTCAACCCGCCAAAACGAAACGGATTGGGTTACACATCTCAACTCACCAACTCGCTGGGTTGTGGGTCAAAATGGGTTAGCGGTGGGTCGGGACGGGTTGGCCCGCCAGTTTTTTTTTTACTATTAGGTAGTATCTTATTTGTCATTAAACTTTTGTGATATCAATTTTTTTATCTTAGTACTCTCCTAAAAAAAATTTATTTATAACAAAGGCTATCCATGTATAAAGGTAAAAATAAGTTCCTAAAGAATGTCTGAGTGAAATTAATATACATTTAAAATTGACATTGAAAGAAATTAAGGGGAGTGTGCAATGAAATTAAGTAATATTAAAAATTTGTAAAATCTAATTTATTTTTGAATTTTAATTATTTTTTATTTTTATTTTTAAATGTCGGATTGACGGGTTGACCTACCAACCCACCATAAAACGGAGTGGGTTAAATTTTTGAAATCAAGTTCAAAGGCGGGTCATCCCGCCCCGCCTCATTTTTTTGCGGATTAATGGCGTCATATTGCCACCTTTATCCTATGCGCCAATTGAGCAATCACCATTTGGTATTAAATTAATACTTTATATCTTTACCAAAAAAAATAAATAATACTTTATACATAAGACAATAATATTTTATATGGACATAATTTATTTAAAAATATTATTATAAAACATTCTTTAATTTTTTTCATACTTCTAATATTTCATGACTTAACTATACATATTATTTTAATTTATATATTTTATCTAAATATTAGAAAGACTTACTTTTAATTATTTGTCAAGCCATGACTAGGCCAAAATCATAAAAAAAAAAAAAAAAAAATTAACCCAATCGAAATATAAAAAATGCTAGCCTACTTGAATTCCAACCACTTATTAGCTACAATGAATATTATATAATCCTTTTTACACGTATGGAATGCGTGTGATGGATTATTATTATCTTTCATTTCATATACTAATTGGTTTTAAATAAATGCATTTTAATAAATTTTTTATGGATTTTAATTTTTTTTAATAGATAAGTGATCTTTATAATATTTTCATCTAACGATGGAATTATGTGAAAATTATTAATCTAATCATTGTACATATATTTACACGTCTGGTGGCACGCGTGCCTTGTGAGACATTAAAAGAATCAAAAGATAATGTTCTTTGACAAAGTTTCTTGGTCACCAAGATTTAACATGAACTAACAAACAAAAGTATCCCTATGTCAAAGGATCCCATATATTTCCGAGCATCCATAAAGTGGACAAACAGTCAAACTCAAGATACACATATAATTTTTATTTTGAGCTCTTTACTTGCTGGCCAAGTCAATGGAATATACACATGCCTATAAAAGTATAGATCAAATCAACCCCATTAAATATTAATCACCTCCTCCCAAAACATCACAACATTGTCTTGCTGCAGAGTGCAGTCACAAAGATGCCAGCTGGTGTTGATCTTGCTGAAGCATATGTATTGCGAAAGATGCATAAGGATAAAATGAAGGAAGAAAAAGAAGGGGGAAGAACCAAGACGAGTCCCATTGATTCCAAGGCGAGTAGATCTTCAAGTGGATGTTTCTTTTGGTTTTCTAAGAAACTCAGAAGAACTACACGGATAAGAGACGACCATACAACAATAAGAACGAGTTGATTGGGATTTTGGTCATTGTTACATGATCTGATTGTAATATATAGTGATTCAGAATGTTGTATGTTTTGATGTTATTGGTGTTCATCTTCACCGCATGGGTGAACAGTAGGACATTACCTTTAACATGCTGAAGTTTTTTTTTTTTTTTTTTTTGTTTGTAAAATATGTTGTAATTTTCGTTTTTATGAAATGAGAGGATGAAAAAATAAAGATCAAAATGAAATTTTCTAATAAATGATTATTTTATTTTAGTTGTGACTTGTGGCAATAATATTGGGATATGCTTAATTAATCCAGCTGCGGTTCAGACAAATATGATTTGCGCTCCACTTGGGCCAAAAAATTCATTTTGCTCAGATCAGAATTCAGAACGCTACAGATATATGTCCTGAATTTTCGCAACTGATATGGTTCTAGGCTTCTATAGCTTACCACATGCATGAATAATAACTAATTACGATCTGGACTCTGGAGTTTAGTGTGGAACTCCTCAGTATAAATATAAATTAAAGAAAATGCGCTGAAGTGGGATAAACAGTGGTCAATTGAAATTGACAAAGTGCTTTACTTCATGTATTAAGAACAACTCGAGACAAATTAAAAAAAAAAAAAAGTCTTATTTTTCTGCAATAATTTTTTGTATAAACAAGTTTAAGGATAGATGGAAGACTATTCCATTTGAAGAGTAAAACATGTCACAAACTTCATTGAGAATTTATAATGATTAACTCATAGTTTATAGATCACTTAATATATATATATATATATATATATATATATATATACTAAACTCATTTCTTCGGCTGCTGGACGTCCAACAATTAATAGATCTTACATCGTTGATTGGATATGGCTTCTTGCATTTAATGCTTTCACATTATAATTTCTCGAATTTATTTGTTGGACGTCAAGCGGCCGGAGAAAAGTAAAGTCATATGTCACTACAAAAAATACGCTACTTAGGGACATTAAAATAACTACATTTTGAAGAAATGTAGTTAATATTAAAAAAACGTTAAATATGCTACGCAATAATAAAATGTCGCAAAACAACGAGTGTTATTTTTATCTCATTGCACCTAATCCCTAAGTTTTTTTCTTCTTCTTATTTTTGTTAATCTGTAAACCTAATCCCTCATTTTTCCATTCTTTTATTTTTGTTTGTCCAATCCATTGCAATTCAACGTCCACATCTGATCCCAATGGGAGGAGAACAGTGATGAAAGCGGCGAGAGGGGCCTCTCTCGATCTCAGTCTGCAACTTCCACCAGCAACACGCAACCGCTGTCAACGCTGCACCGTTGCTGCCGCCACCGGCATGCCCCATCGCCGTCTCGAGGGTGGTGGAAACATTTCTGGTGGAGTCAGAGGCGGATCAAGCGCCGGAAGCAACATGTTGCGATTCTACACTATCAACGCTCCTGGCCTAAAGATCTCGCGCCGACGGTGGTGCTCGTGATGAGCCTCTGCTTCATCAGCTTTGTCACCGCTCTCCATGTGTTTGGCAAGCTCTACGGTTATTGATCTGGCGGTGGTGTTTGATTCGATCTCTCAATCGTGATCCTGATGATACCTCGATTTCGAATCTGACGCGTGATATTCGGTTCTCCACTCGGTAAATCAAGACCTGCATTTTTAATTTAAGCTTATTTTCTTTGTTAATTTAAGCTCTGTTTTTCTCTTATATAAATTGCAACAACGTCAACCATTCTTCCATATCTATCAACATTAAATGAGGTGATTTGAAACTTTTCTCTTATATAAATTGTCATTGGATCTGTTCCCAGGAAAGGATATCTCAGCAACTTCAATGTCAGTGACGGTGGGGTTGATGAACCTGGTTGGTAGTTGGTTTGGTGCCATGCCATGTTGCCATGGGGCTGGTGGACTTGCAGGACAGTATAAATTTGGTGGAAGAAGTGGTGCTTGTGTGGCACTTCTTGGTGTTGCCAAATTGGTATTGGGAACTTCTTTGGCACACATTTTAATGCAGTTTCTTGTGGGGATCTTAGGTGTGTTGTTATTGTTTGCTGGAATTGAATTAGCTGTATGCTGTAGGGACATGAATACCAAAGAAGATTCCTTTGTGATGCTTATTTGCACTACAGTTTCATTGGTGGGGTCAAGTGTAGGTCTTGGTTTTTTGTGTGGGATAATTATTTATGTGCTTCTTAAGATAAGGAATTGGACTAAGGATAAACCATTTTCTACCATTTGGGTGCACAAAAGCTCCGAGCAACTCTGGAGAAAATAGGAGCATACTAGAGTATTATTGCTTGTTGTTGCTTATCTTTTGTTTTCTGGTGTCATTAATTACTAAATCAATCAGCACAGATGAATTTCAAGAATGCTGTTTTCTAAAGTGTTTTTCCTTGTTTCTTTTTGTTTCAATTTCTTTTTCTTTGTTGGTATTTGATGCTAAAACGAAGGTTTGTTTGTAGACTTAATGCTGTAGTTAGTTGGGTGTAGTGTTTGTAGTGATTACTCTGTTACTATATGAAAAAAGTTGCTTCAGTTAAAGAATATCTTTTAAGATTTTTTTGTTGGTGGAGGATGAACTTCTTTAAATAGGGAGTGATTTTTTGGTTTTTTGTTTTTAATTGAGGATGGTAATCTATAATTTTAATATGGGTTAACATAGGTTGATGGAGATGGAAAATTTGAGAGAGCTAGTGGGACAAATGTTGGCGGTGGTACTTATTGGGGCTTAGGAAGGCTGTTAACAAAGTGCTAGAGGTCATTTTCTATTTTTATTTTTATTTTTCTTTACATGCTGCTATATTTGAACTATTGTCAAAGGATTTGTTGAAATGAATTCCAGCTTCGATGAGTTACTTGAACTGAGTCAGAAAGGAGATAATAGAAACATGACATGCTTGTTGGGGACATTTATGGTGGTATGGACTATTCTAAGGTAATTTTGTTGTTTATCATATAACTATATGATATTCATCCTATAGACAAAAAATGCTCCCAATTAAATTTATAAGTATGATATATATTTTTTAATCAATGATGACTTAGGATTCACTGGCATTACATAACCCTAGATTGGCTTATCGGCTTCTACCATTTCTTAAAGTTTGGCAAGGCTACATCAGAAGAAATGGAGCTTGAAGATTATAGACCTGAAGATATATCACTCTCTTGTACGAATGATTTGATACAATATTGCCCAGGTGAGCGGACAATTGTAATTTTATCCAACTTTTTTTTATGCACATTGGTTAATGATTCTACTGTTTCATTCAGCTTATTCATGTTACTAAATTCATTATTTGAAATCTCTAAAGTACTGGTTGGATAAATTAGACTTGGAAAAAATATAAAACCTTCATTGATTGAAAAACCTAATATTAATCCACATACATCCAATACTTATTATTCTCACAATAACGAATTTTTTGAATGCATAGTCCACATCATAGAAAGCCTCATCACAAAAGGACATAAGCAGACAAGATATAAAACCCAATTCAGAGAGTCTCTGCATTTACCTTATTCTTTCATACATCCAATATTAATCCTCAATGTTAATTGTAAATAGTGTTTTTATTTTTATTTTTGCCATGTGTCTCAATTACCAAATCCAATCACTACTTCAGTGCAATACTTGCTAAATGTATGGATACACTACCATTAACCTCATTCAATCGCATTGTATTATTGCAGGAACAGGCACTTGTAGAATAACTTAGGAAGTCCAGGTTACAGGTACATGGCACCACTTACAATTTTTATCTCATTTCAATTATGCAAGAAAATAGAAGTAAAATAGAATAGATACAAAGCATATGGGTAGTTTGGATTTAAAGCTATTTTCTGATATAGACATGTCATATATAAACCGTCTGTCGGACTTAAAAGGCTTTAGAACATGCATTACTAACCAGTAAAGAGACAATTTTTTTACTGTCAAAACCATGACTAATCAAAATGTATGGAAGGAAAAAATAAAATTTAATAAAGCTAGATACTTGAGATATTTTCTCTGATACCACCATGAGCCGCGTGGTCTTCTCTTCAGCATAAGCTTTCAATCATGGAAATGTCATTGCTATATCAGTATTGATAATAATTGACGGTCTTGTTGCCTATAAATTATGAGCTAGTCCTCCAATTTGCCAAATCATATTCTTTCTTATACGCTGAAGCCATACTCGATTGTTCCTAGCTAGGTAGGTAGCTTTTTTTCTTACTATTTTTGCCATGTTTGCTAGGTAGGTAGGTAGGTAGCTTTCTTTCATATTCTTTCTTTCTTATACGCTGAAGCTAAACTCAATTTGCCAAATCTACACCACTTACAATTTTCATCTTATTTCAATTATGCTAGTTATTGTTACTTGTGTCATTATTGCAGATTCTTAAACTTGCAGATTCTTTGGATTCATAATAGCTCATTAATAGTATATTAACATAATATGAAATTGATTTGTGCAGGTGTGATATGGTAGATGGAATTTCAAAGGACTAGGATAGCATACAAAAACAAATCCTAAATGAATGATATGGAAAATTTGTACCACCATATTTTTTTATAGAATTGAGAAGATACTTTTTTTGTATAGATGTCCCATAAGTAAATTTTTTATTAGTTTTATTTGGCCATTTTTTACCTATATGACATTGGTAGAAAGCTTGAAAGCTTGATTAGCTTATATAAATTGAAAACATGATGGCTTGTACAAATTCTTCAGCGATAATAGAATATAATATTTGGTGTTTGGTTCACATTTCTAAATCGTGTTTGAGCTATTTTTGACATTATTTTCTTTTAATATTGTAATGTTTATAGAATTCATAATATTTTTAATTTTTAAAAAAAGAATTTCATATATTAGCCATGGTCATGAATATTGCTAAAAAAAAATTTAGGCACAATTAGCCACATTTATCTACTGTGGCAAACAAAACAGTTTAACCACATTTGTAAAGTTGCTAAATTAACAATAAATGTGGCTAAAAAAGGCTACCACACTCAGTCAAAATGTGGCAAAGTGAATAAAATAATGTGGCTAAATTATTGCAACACCTCTTATAGCCACATTTAATCAAAATGTGGTAGAATATGTTAGCCACATTTTTAATCAATGTTTGCCACATTTTTAAATGTGGCTAATCAGCATTTTTTTTGTAGTGTGTGTATATGTGTGTGTGTGTCTATATATATATATATATATATATATATATATATATATATATATATATATATATATATATAGGTAAAATCATTTCTGCAGCCGCTTTACGTACAGTAACGACAGGTGTATGGTTATGAATCCTCACATTTAATGCTTTCATCCTTTGTATGATTATGATTACATCCATTTAATGCTTTCAAGTATATCTATGGCAAGTATTTGATTGTTACATGTACAACAGCTGTAGAAATATAAACCCCATATATATATATATATATATATATATATATATATATATATATATATATATATATGGGAAAAGTATCTATGCTTTTGAAGGATGTAACACTACATCATTTTAAATAAAACGCAGCGTTTCGTTTGAAAAATCAATTCATTTCTTTGTTCCAAATGTATTGTCCCTTCTCATCTCTCTGCAACCAAGTGGTATTCTTTCCCCTCACTCAAACTTGTTTTTCCCTCATTCTCTTTTCCATTCTCATAGTTGGTTTTTCTTCGATTTCGTTCTCACCTACACACTTTGATAAAACCATCGATTCAGATTTATCTTGAAGGCTGAAAGAGATGCTGCGATAAACATCAAGCAAAGGAAACACAAAAATAGAAGATTAGCAAATACCACCAATGCAACCAATAGATGAAAAGGTAAAATCAAAAACCCTATTTCTATTTCATGACACTTGACGGACTTTTTTTTTTTGACTTTGATTCATGTTATGTGTATATCTGATTGTGCTTACTTCCCAAATTATTATTTTTTCTCTTCTTCTTTTTTCCCCATTTTTAGAGCTGTGAAAATACTTGATGGAGGATATAGGAGTTGTCAGGCAAGTTGAGGTGTCTGAATTTTTACAGGTTTGATTTTTGTCCCTCTATTTAATTTTTTTTTTTTTTTTGGGGGTCTTCCTTAGCTCCTATTTTTTTTTTTTTTGATAGCATTAAACTTTGAAGCTTTGGCATGGTTTTTCTCTATTTTTTATTTTCAGCTTCTCATTAATAAATTAACGCACCATGTTTAATTTGGCAAATGAAATAGAATTGTATATGTGTCTATGGTTTCCCCTTTGCTGCTGTATTAACATATTTTGATGGCTTTCAAGTTTGCAACTATTTCATGAGTTTGTTTTTAGTTTTCATATTTCATCTAAGGAAGTTAGTGCATTGTTCTTGTGGTCGCTTCACTCCAAGTGCAATATGGCTATTTCCGAAGCAAGAGATTGTATGTCTGAAATTAGAAAGTTTGATGTTTTTCTTGCTGACTTTATTAGACAGCAACTGGAAAGAAAGAGAAATATAATTGAAGATGAAGCAATTCCCCAAATTGTTCCTTCACTAACTCCCGAAATTCTTTCACAAGTTTCACTCATTAACTACGTGCGTGATCCCATGCATCCAGTCAAAACTAAAGGACGTCCAAAGGTTGCTGCACGATTGAAATCAATCATTGAGTTGATTTCAAAACAACATAAGACTTGTAGTTATTGTGGAGGAAAGGGTCACAATAAAACCAGTTGTGAGAAGCGCAAGGTATTTCTTTATAGATGTGTTTTCAATCTTAAACTTGATAATGAGTTTATTCTAATTCATTTGTAGATGGATATTGCAAGAGAGAAGCAAAAGGAGTAGTTTTATTGCACATATATTAGCTATTGTATTTTGGTAAGCACCAATTTATTACGAACAATTTTTAGATATTCTAATTTCAAATTATGAGTTCAAAGCTGCTTATATTTTTACTTATTGTGATTTTTCAGGTACAAAGATAACTATTTGTCAGGTTGGTGACATTTTTTGTAGAAGATTTTTGGATGGGATAGTTTTTATAATGTAGTTTTGTCTATAAATTAGTAGTGATCCTATAAATTAATAGTGATCCCCATTTTGTATAAGATTTTTGGATGGGATATTTTTTGTAGGATCACTTTTGTCTATAAATTAATACATTGATCCTATAAATTAATAGTGATCCCCATTTTGTAGAAGATTTTTCAGGGGATTTTTTTGTAAAGTAGTACATTGATCCTATCAACCATAAAAATATCCTTTGTTGAGGAACCAATAGTTGCTGGAACTCAATCGATTATGGAGCCACGATGTAGGAACCAATAGTATATAAGTCAAAAGAAAATGACCCCAAGACAATAATTGTACTAAAATAAACCAAAGCAATATGAAGGAGGTAATCAAACTCGGGCAAATAGTATTTTTGCTGATAGTATATAACTCTGGTAATTCTAATGAAATGGTTTAAAGGAGTGATGCTTCAATAATGATACACACTCTTCACATTTAAGCGAAAAGGGGGATTAGGGATGGTTGATAGGAGAAGCAAAACCTATTGTCCACGTTTTGTGAGAAGATCAAATTGACTCTTGTAATCATTATCATCGTACCACACTATAACTTCAAATCTACCAAAAATAATCTGATATCAAGTTCAATATAGAATGACCATCAATTTTATATTTGAGGTGCAATTTCTCAGAACAAAGAGACATGGAATCTGTTTTTAATAATGGAGACTTATAATCTATATAAAAACGTATATATATGATGCTAATTCAAATAGAGGGACAAAAATCAAATCTGTAAAAATTCAGACACCTCAACTTATCCTCCATCAAGTATTTTCACAGCTCTAAAAATGGGGAAAAAAGAAGAAGAGAAAAAAAATAAAATTTTGGGAAGTAAGCACAATCAGATATACGCATAACATGAATCAAAGTCCAAAAAACAAAAAAAAAAGTTTGTCAAGTGTCATGAAATAGAAATAATGGAGTTCTAATCCAGAAAATCATTCAGAGTATCAATTTGAATATGTGGAAGTCCTATCTGATTTTGATGAAAATGTTGGCATTAGAGTTGCTTATCTTGGCAAAGTGAAAGGGTTTGTTAGTCTCTTTCTGCAAAATGTGCAGAATGGAGTTTGCTTATTTTGTGTTCCACCTAATGAGTTATATAGGTTCTCGCATCGGATTCCTTCATATAAGATGGCTGGTGATGAAGGGAAGAAAAACCAACTATGAGAATGGAAAAGAGAATGAGGGAAAAGCAAGTTTGAGTGAGGGAAAAGAATACCGCTTGGTTGCAGAGAGATGAAAAGGGACAATAGATTTGGAACAAAGAAATGAACTGATTTTTCAAACGAAACGCTGCGTTTTATTTAAAATGATGTAGTGTTACATCCTTCAAAAGCATAGATACTTTTCCATATATATATAGGGATAGGATATTGTGACACACAAATAATGTTACACCCATGTGACACCCAGTCAATCTCATCGTTAGATCGCTTATGTTGATCCAACGGTTATATTTATTTTCATCTTTGTATGGTCATGATTTCCCAAATTTAAAGTGAAAGCATTAAATATGAGAAATCATAACCATACAAAGGTAGAAATAATATAAAATATTAATTTTGAGAAATCATGACCATACAAAGATGGAAATAAATATAACCGTTGGATCAACATAAGCGATCTAACGGTAAGATTGACTGGGTGTCACATGGGTGTAACATAACTTGGGTGTCACAATATCCTATCCCATATATATATATATATATATACATTGGCGGACCCACTTGCGGGCAAATGCCCGCAAGTGCGGTCATAAACTTTTTGATTTTAATTTTTTTTTTTTTTTTTTTGTAGATTGTTATTTGTCTCTTGATTCAATATATATATTAGGAGTAAATAATTTTTTAAGTCCCTAACAAAAAACATGATTCTCAATTTAGTCCTTTACAAAAAAAAATTAGTCTCGAGGTCCTTAAAAAATTTAAAGTAGATCAATTTAATTAAAATCGTGGTCCATCACAAATTCAAAAAAGACCTACACTAGTCCCACAGAAAGACCAAAGTGGGTCCATAGGGATCAGGTGACTAATTTTTTTTTTATAATGGACTAAAGTGAGGACCAAATTTTTTTTAGGGACCAAAAAGGATATTTATTCTTATATTAGTTAGCAACGTAACAACGTACGAAGATGATTAAAACAACGCAACAACGCACATTGATTAGAAAGAAAACTTATTCTTCCTCCCTTGTCACGTACTCATTTCCACGTTCTCTTCATCCTTTGTTTCCTTTTTTATTTTTATAAAAAGAGATGATTGATTGTAGGTCTGACATTCTCAAATAAGTTAATATCTAGAGACGAGACCTTCACTGTGATTTTGTTTTACTTCTGTATAGGTAGTGTTAACTTTTTTATTCACCACTATAAAATAGAAGGGATAGGTTATTCTACTTACCATTTTTTTGCCTACCTCTACCTACCACCCTCCAACACCGTTAGATCAGAATCTTAACTAACATTTATCTTTTTCTCTCTTCTTGAGATTTTGATCTAACGGTATTGGAGAGTGGTAGGCAAAGGTAGGCAGAAAAATGTTAGGTAAAATAACATATCCCAAAATAGAATGATGATGTATGGATGTACTGGAGTATATTCTCATATTTGTTTTGAAGGATTGATAAGATTTAGGGGGAAAATAATTGGTCAAACTATTGTCTGCAGCTTGTTATGGAAGCAACTAGATTATGAGCGGGTTCAAGCGTTGATTTAAACTTTTATATAAAAAAAAATTCTGGGGCGCTGCCCCCGAACCCCGCCACTGATTGTGCGGACATAAATTTTTTTTCCTGGGTCCGCCACTGTATATATATATATATATATATATATAGGATTCATTAGATGTCATGTCACATGATATAAGATTTTGTCATGTCACCTCTTATAACTATATACTCCCCTCCAGGAATTACATAATTATAATATTAAAGTTACTTATTTTTATCTCTCTTCACGTCAGCCGACAAGTTTTTGAAAAATTTCTGGAGATAGAGAAAAAAAATTAATATTATAACTATGTACTTCTTGAAGTACATATTTATAAGAATGTGATAGGACATAATCTTATATCCTGTGACAGGACAAACAATAGACTATATATATATATAATATATATATATATATATATATATATATATATATATATATATATATAAAGGGTAGTATAAGAAAAAGAAATTTTATATTAAATTTGCTTATATTTAACGATTCAAATATCTAATAAATCAGAATCGCTAGACATAAATAGAATAAATGACCAAGATTGAGAGTGTAACTTACACCGGTATAAAATGAGTGTGACTATATATATATATATATATATATATATATATATATATATATATATATATATACACACGTTCATTTTTTGCAGTCAATGTAAATAAGTTATCTATATATATTGAGCTCAAAATGAAGTTGTTTTGAGAAAAAAATAAAGATATTTATATAGTTATAATTTATTTCAGGGTTATAATAGTTTTTTCATTATAATTTTATAATATTTCAACTCAAAACGACATCATATTTGGAGTGAATGTAGATAACTTATATACATTCACTGTAGAAACATTAAAGCCTATATATATATATATATATATATATGGTAAAATTATTTATGAACCGCTTTACGTACAGCAACGACAGATGTATAGTTATGATTCCTCATATTTAATGCTCTCATCTTTTGTATGGTTACCTGCATTTAATGCTTTCACGTATATATATGACAAGTATTTGATTGCTGCACGTACAGCAGCAGTAGAAATATAAATCCATATATATATATATATATATATATAGGGTTCATCAGGCACAGGTGGTGCATGGCCGTCGTCAGCTCGTGTCGTAAGGTGTTGGGTTAAGTCCCGCAACGAGCGCAACCCTCGTGTTTAGTTGCCAACGTTGAGTTTGGAACCTTGAGCAGACTGCCGATGGTAAGCTGGAGGAAGGTGAGGATGACGTCAAGTCGTCATGTCCTGTCACAGGATATAAGATTTTATCCTTTCACCCCTTATAATTATGTACTCCCCAGAGTGTACATATTTATAATATTAAAGTTAGTTTTTTTTCTCTTTTCACATCAACTGACAAGTTTCTAGAAAGTTTCTGAAGAAAGAGATTTTTTTTTAATTTTATAACTATGTACTCCATACATAGTTATAAGGGGGTGATAGGACAGATTTATAAATTTAAGTTCCTTTTTTTTCTCTCACCGTCAGCCGACAACTTTTTGAAAAGTTTATGAAGAGAGGAAAAAGTAATTATAACTATGTATTTTCGAGAGGACATAGTTATAAAAGGGTAACAGGACAAAATCTTATATCCAGTCAAAGGACAAACTATATTGCCATATATATATATGGGGTAGGATCTTTTGTAATGTTGTTAAAATCGAGATTTTAAGTAAGATCGGAAAGGGATCGTAAAATGTAAAATCGTAATGTAGAAAAATCGTAAAAGCGTTTGGAATATTAATAAAATCGTCTTGATAAAAAAATTGTAAAAACGTAAAATCGTAGTGATAAATCGAGATTTTAACAACTATGATCTTTTGACACCGGTGTCAAACTTTGAAATTTGACACTAAATGTTAAGTGTTGATTTTCGCTAATCAATAGTTATAATTTGCGCGAATCAAACTTATTAATTAATTATTAATTTCTAATAAATGATAACCATTGATTGGCGAAAATCAATGGTTAAGATGTGGTGTCAAATTTCATAGTTTGACACCAGATCCTAACCATTGATTGACAAAAATCAACGGTTAGAATTTGGTGTCAAACTAAAAAATTTGACATTGGTGTCAAAGGATTTTATCACACACACACACACACACACATATATATAGAGAGGGGAAAGTGTGGCGGAGCCACTTGTATCTCAGATTCTCCGGGCATTAGCTAATTTTTAAAAATGATACAAATTCTCTTAAAAAAATATGGTAAAACCTTATTTATTTGTTGAATTTTCAAAAATAATACAACCTTGACACTAACTGGATTCTTCTTGATGGATCTTTTGGCATTGTTTGGATTTTTCTTTTGGCTCCTCCACAATATATATAAGGATTTTGATTTTCTCATGTTGAATGAGAATTCAATTCTCATGTTGTAGAGATAAAAAACATGTGGCACCCATGTGTTAGAAAAAATTATATGTAGAACACATGTTAGCACGAAAATCGAAGGGTGTGTAAGAAAATTTTAATTCTCATGTTGAATGGGAATTATAAAACCCTATATATAATAGGGAAATAACCTTTTAACTCTAGTGTAAGAATAAAAAGTGTTACTCCTCGTCTTAGTCATTGATCTCCTCCATATATCTATGGATTTGGTGTTTGTCCTTTTAAAAGACATATGATTGTGTCATTTTAAGTGAGAGAAAGAGATACACAATGAAAATCATAAGTAGAGAAAGTGGGAGGCTTTTTAATTTAAATTTTAATAAAAAATATTAGTTTTAACTAAAATTATTATCCTTTAAAAAGATAAATAGTTTTCCATATATCTAATTATAATAATTTATTAAATTATATTTATTAAGTCTTAATAAATTACCATACTCGATGAATATCAACTACTGAAATGAAGAAGGCTTCTTAATAATAAAACATTTTTACTTATACTCGATGCAACACCTAGTTTACATCTTATTGTAGGACATTGACCCATTTACCATAGTAATTACAACTATTTATCATAACACGATGATCCAGTCAAATTTTCCAAAATGCCACGTCACAAATTCTCTACGCCAAAAGACGAGTGTTGTTTGAACACGTGCCCTTTTCTTACAGGCCACAAATCTCGATAAGCAGTGCAGCGAGATAGCCCGTCAAAGTGGTAGACTGTGCAATAAAAAGGAATGTAATATTGGTTTGAATATTTTTAATGTCAATTAATTTAATTTTTAATGTAATATTTTTAATATTTAATTTTGATGTTAATTAATTTAGGATCGTAAACTTTAGGATGTTTGAGATATTTTTGTTATTTTCACTATACTAATATTTATAAATAGCATGATTATGGCCTATAAAAAAATAGCATGATTATGTCTATTTTAAATTTTTTTATAATAGATTCATGGATTTTCTGCGTGATTCATAGCCTAGTTCATTGCCCCATGAGGACCATGACCACGAACCTCCTCACTCTCCAGGATTTCCTCGTATATTGATTATACGGGCCCCATTGACCCCTCTCTCCTAACATTACAGGAGAAGCACACATCCACATTCGTGTGAAATGATGCGAAGGATCGACGACGACTTAATATTAAGATGGAAGCCACAGCGAAATAAGCCATATGAACAGACTTGTTTTTTTTTTTATAGCGAACAGACTTGTTTAGATTGCATAGTCTTTCACTTTGACGGGCTATCTCACTTTAGGCTTTGTTTGGTAGTTTGAAGGGGAAGGGAATGAAGGGGATCCAAGGGGGAGGGAGGTGAAGGAAAGGAAGGAAATTGAAGGGTAATCCCTTCCCTTGTTTGGGAGTTAAAAAAATGGTAAAGGAGAAAAATTGAGGGTTAATGAGATATTTTTACCATTTTACCCTTTTTTTTAAAAATAATATAATTATTATATTTTACAAATTAAATTAAATTTAAAATTTTGAACAAAATTATTTATGTATCAACTAATGAAAATGTTTTCAAAAAAAATTTCTATCGAAATTTAGTTTCTATCAAAAGTTTTGACGAAAATGATTTCCTCCATCAAATGTTTTAAACGAAAAAGAATTCCGTCAAAAATTTTGATGGAAATGTGTTATGACAAAATTTTTGACAGATATTGTTTTGTCAGAAATTGAGGGAAATGTTTCATTCGAAACTTTACATGAAATTTAGATTCAGCAAAAATTTTGACAGAATATTTTTTTTCGTCAAAATTTTTTGTCGAAATATTTTCCGTCAAAAAATTTTACGAAAATACTTTTTGTCGAAATTTTTTTACAGATGCGTTCCATTGAAAATTTTGATGGAAATGTTTTTTATCAAAAAACTTGACGAAAATATTTTTCGTCGAAAATTTTCAATGAAAATGTGTTTCGTTAAAAATTTTGACTGAAATTTTTTTTTCCAAAAAGTTTAACGAAAATATTTCCGTCAAAAATTTTCGCGGAATTTAAATTCTGTTAAGAATTTTAATAAAATTTTTCAACCGATGAAAATATTTTTCGTCAAAAATTTCGATGAATATGTTTTTTTGTGAAATATTTTGGCAAAATTTAGATTCCGTAAAGATTTTTGACAAAAATAAATTTTCGCCAAATATTT